>NC_061108.1:67532483-67565184 GCF_015104395.2 Macrobrachium nipponense | reverse complement strand
TTTTGCAAATAATTGGAAGTCTCTAGCACAATATTTCGATTAATGGTGAATTTATGAAAAAACTTTTTCCTTACGTCCGCGGGGGTAACTCTTCCGAAAAAAAATTATACATGCGATTGTGGTAATGTTTGCACCATTTTAAAATTAGCCGTTACATAAAGTTTTATATATGGATATGTGTGCCTTTTCATGCACAATACAAACTAAAAACAACCCCTGGTTGTAGCTTTTATCATTTTGAAATATTTTCATATAAAAAATGATGTACAAATTTTCAAACCTTTGGTCAACTTTGACTCTACCAAAATGGTCGAAAAATGCAATTGTAAGGCTCCAAAACGCTTATATTCTAGTAATATTCAATCATTTACATTCATTTTGCAATAAATTGGAAGTCTCTAGGAAATATTTCGATTTTATGGTGAATTTATGAAAAAATAACATTTTCTTTATGTCTCGCGGTAACTCTTCCGAAAAAATCATACGAGCGATTGCGGTAATGTTTGCACCATTTTAAATTAGCCGTTACATAAAGTTTTATATATGAAAATGTGCGCAATTTTATGTAGAATACAACAAATAATAATTGAAGGTTGTAGCTTTTCTCATTTTTGAAATATTTGCATATAAAATCACGATAAATAGAAAAAAAACCACGTTCGGTCACTTTGACTCTACTGAAATGGTCGAAAAACGCAATTGTAAGCTAAAACTCTTACAGTCTAGTAATATTCAGTATTTATCTTCATCTTGAAACAAATTCGAAGTCTCTAGCACAATATTTAGATTTATGGTGAATTAAAAAAAAAAACTTTCCTTCCCTCCGTGCGCGGATTCTCCACCACAAATCTCCGAAATGCGTACGTCCCATTCTCGGAATATTTGCTCCGTTTCATATTAGGCATTTCATAGAGTTTTATATATGAAAATGTGCGCAATTTCATGTAGCATAAAACGAAAAATATTTGAAGGTTGTAGCTTTTCTAATTTCCTAAATAATTGCATAAAAATATATATATAAAAAAATTCGACATTCGGTCAACTTTAACTCGTCAGGATATGGTTGAAAACTGCAATTGTAAGCTAATACTCTTACAGTATTAGTAATATTTCAATTATTTGTCTTCATTTTGAAAGAAATTGGAAGTCTCTAGGACAATATTTAGATTTATGGTGAATTTTTTGAAAAAAATATTTGTTTACGTCCGCGCGTTACGAATTCATGCATTATTTTGTGATAAACATTTTCTCTGTGTTTGCTTTTATCGTTTAACAATGTATATACCAAAATGATCGCAATTTAGTGTACATTACAACAAAAAAAAAAAGTAAACTTGTTACCTTTAACCATTTTGCACACAGTGCGATTTGAATACAATTATATATGAAATTTCGTTTTGAGCTATCATATATCGCATTATTTATATATGATAATGACAATTTTTTTCATTTCTGATGGTTGCATACTAAACTTCAGCCAATGAAAAAAAAGGAGCCCAAAATGAACTCTTAATCTTGAAAAATAAGCGCGCTGTGATTTTTTGAAAAAAATATTTTTCCGCTTCCGCGCTCACTCCTGAAACACCTCCGGCACACGGGAGACAATTTTTTTTTTAAGCCGCTTCGGCGTTTAGGGTTAAAGAAAAAACAGCAGATGAAGAGACAAGAAGTTTGCTGTCACAGCTGTAGTCACAAGCAGTAAGAAGAAATCTGGTGGTTAGTTGAAGTCCTGTGGGATGATAAGAGAACACAAAGGGCCAGCTAGACTCTGGAAGCCTCACTTATTGAAAAGAACTGGAGAGTAACAACTCCAAGTCACAGTTCTGCCTGTGGGATTGATAGCAATCATGTGCATGAGATTACTGGTAGACTCCAACACACTTGGGGAGGACTTTTCAGAAAAGTAGGGATTTGGCCATCTGGCAGCAGAATATGCAAATGTGGACCCATGAGTGGGGACAGGTTACCAGGTTCTTTAGATAATAAAGTGACCTGAAGAAACTGCAGGACACAGGAATGGGTGGAAAGAATGTTCTAGAACAGATACTGACACAGTTGAGAAAATGGTAAAGAGCATGACGCTGTCCAACACCCAGAAGCCAACAAAACACATTTAGTACACCAAGGAGAAAAATAGGTGTGTATGCACAGACAGGCATGCAGGAGCAGGTAGCAGTCAAATAGACAGCAGTAACTGAGTATCCAGAGCCAGTCATATAGTACAGGAGGGCACTGTACTGAAATGATAAACAGGTTTTGACATAAGAAAAAAACCTATTTTTGGTAGTCACTGTTGAGTCCTTCAAGGATTACCCTTCCATGGTCCATCCATCCAGAGCTCCTTTGTGACCAGACTAATGTCAAAGAATTCTCTTTTAACTGGTCTTGTGGCCGGGTATTGTGTCATACATTATAATAAACAATATAACAGGTAATAGAGTATAAATGGACTAGGATATAAGTTAAACCCAGTTTATCTACGCCAAAACCTGCAAGAAGATGTAGCTATGTGCATGTGCCTTCATATTGTCTACATACTACAACCAACAAAAATGGACCAAGAAGCCAGTTCCTTCTGTTGGTCAATGAACAACCAATCCCATGTCTTTTTGTCAGGAAAATGGGAGGGTTTTGAGAACTCAACAGCGACCAACAAAAATATGTTTTTCCTACATCAAAACCTGTTTTTTTTTTATAGTATAAACGTAGTCACTATCTCGTCCTCAAGGAGCTTTACAAAGAAATTGACAGAATAGCTCTTGAACTTTAATCGCAAGAACCCAAAAACATTTTTGGTCCAGGGTCAAGCCCCAGTTTTCAAGGTCCCATTCTTTACTCCAAATACCTTTAGGTTTGGCAGCAAAGAACAAGAAACTAAATGCAAACTTACATTTTTTAGGGTGAAGTTCTGTGGTGTCTTACCTAAACCTGCTGGGTATGGTTGCAGTATTGTCAAACCTTTCCCACCAATAGTCAGCATACCTCTGCCTATTAGGAAGACCCATGGTCGGGGCAATAGTGTTGCTATTCTTGGCTGCAAATGACATGCCAGAGGACAATAACTGATGGTCAGCCGTTTGCATGATGTATGTCCCCATCTAAGAGAGCCCAGTTTGCTAATATGAGCTCCTGTGTTATGCAAACCAAGAATGATCACCTATTGTAGCTTGTGAGTTGTGGTTGTATTTGTGGGGCTGATTGAAGTCTAAGTGCCTTGTTCACGGCCCAAGTAATTGGAACCTTTTGAGAGCAGGTCTTTGTAGTGCAAAGGACCACAGAAGGAAAGTGACAACTTCCATAATACAGTCAATCTCGAATTCATTAAAATCAATGGTTCTATTAATGCTGCCTTGTATGCCATGACTGTTGTAACAACAAGGCATTTGTCTTCAAAAGGGATAAGAAAATTTTAAATTGTTTCCCTAGAAATTCTGACTGGGTTTTTGTTTAGGATATAATCTAACCATATCTTCTGTACATATTGATATTGTTGGATATATGAAGTCTGCAGTTTTTGCACTAGCTAGTACCCTAGCAATGTTGGGTGAGCAATTTTCATGGTAAATAATATTTTAAAAATTCTCCTGTGAAGGTCTTGGCTCTGATAGGAGTCATAAACAACTTTTCCTCCTACTGACTGGGATAAAACAGCAGACAGTACAGTAGTACCTCGAGATACGAAATTAATCCGTTCCAAGGCGCCTTTCGTATCATGAGTTTTTCGTATCCTGGACCACATTTTACATGTAAAATGGCTAATCCGTTCCAAGCCCTCCAAAAACACCCCAGTAAATTTCATAATAAAGCTAAATTGACCTATAAACAATGAAATACTACAACAATTATGACCATTCAATACCTAAATTAAGAATAAAAATGCAAAACCTGTAAATAAAGTGTATATTAGTGTACAAGAAATATTATTACTGTAACGTAAAATGTGGAAAGCTTATACCTTTCGAGTGAGGCTATCTCCGAAAAGTGGCAGCAAAGGAGGAGGAGGACAACGGCAGATACGTACACTTAACTTTACGATACACATAAAAAAATGTCAGAAAAACAAACTAAACTTTACAAAACACATTAACAAAACTGTAACACTTAACTTTACAAAAAACTTAAAAAAAATTTATTTTGTCTTTTTTTATTTTTACCATTTCTTTTTACTTTTTTATACTTTACGTAATTTCAAATTTCTTCACCACCGAATGGATGCCAGTCCGTTACGGAATTTTTTGAACCACCCATGAGAAACTCTGGGGTTGCCGTTGATGTCCCCTCTCTGCCATCGTCTTCGGCTTGGGCAATCAAATCGCTGAAAATAGCGCTGGCCTTCTGGCAGATTGCCGTCTCGGTTATCGTATCGCCATCAATTTCTTTGTCCTCGACTCCATACAAGAAAGCAGCCTTTCCATTTCCCCCATTATGCACCCATTGGGCTCCTCTTGTTGTGGAACCAAAATAGTCACGCCCTTGGAAGGTGTAAGCTGCTTTGATGGCCTTCCTTCTGCTTAAGGGATGGTGCCTATCGTCGACGGATTTTGGCTGTATTCCTTAGCGATCACAATCAACCACAAGCCAGCTTCATACTTTTTTATTATCTCCATTTGTCTCCATAGAAAGCATTTCTTCTTCTTTCTGTGAACTTTTCAGCAACTTTTCTTGGGACCCATGACTATATGTACCATACGTAATTAAGTTACGTATGTAGTACGTATACTAATTAGGTTCTCACAACACGATAAAGTAGCACAACGAAATCACTAACAAATTTACGATACAAAACGAAATCGTTGGACCGAACGAATGCCGCATGTGTACGATAAAGCTTCGGGTGCGAAGTGGCCTGAGCGAAGGAACGCCACCATGAAGATGCATGATGGGAGGGATGCTGTCCAATAGGAGAGAAAGTATCTCATGGCTTGGCTAGCATCAGGAACCAATGGGAGAGCAGGAGGATGGTGGCGAGTCTACTAGAACTAAGATGGCGGCGTTTCGTATCTTGAAAACTTTTCGTATGCAGAGCAGTAAAATTTTTCGTGTCAGCTTTCGTATCTCGAGTTCTTCGTAAGTTGAGCCTTTTGTATCTCGAGGTACCACTGTAGTAGTATTGAAATTTATCTATTCATCCATTGTTAAAGTAATAGGATAGGATAGGATAAAAAGATTGGTTAACCAGACCTCTGAGCCTAAAAAAGGCTCTACTCACGCTGGTTTAAAAAAATAGGAACCAATGCCTGTTTGGCCAATTTGAGGATATTAACCCTTAAAGCCGAAGCGTAAATAACAAAAATGGCTCCCGTGTGCCGGAGGGGTTTGAGAGTGAAGCGCGGAAGCGGAAAAAATATTTTTTTCAAAAAATTACAGCAAAGCGCTTAGTTTTCAAGATTAAGAGTTCATTTTTGGCTCCTTTTTTGTCATTGCTTGAAGTTTAGTATGCAACCATCAGAAATGAAAAAAATTATCATTATCATATATAAATAATGCGATATATGATAGCGCAAAAACGAAATTTCATATATAATTGTATTCAAATCGCGCTGTTGCGCCAAACGGTTAGAGGTAACAAGTTACTTTTTTTTCGTTGTAATTTGCACTAAATTGTGATCATTTTGATATATAACACATTGTAAAACGATAAAAGCAACACAGAGAAAATATTATCACAAAATGATGCATGAAATCGTTATAGCGCGCAGACGTAAAACAAAAAATTAATTTTTTTAAAAATTCACCATAAATCGAAATATTGTTATAGAGACTTGCAATTTGTTTCAAAATGAAGGAAAATGATTGAATATTACGATACTGAAGATTTTTAGCTTACAAATGCAGTTTTTCGACCATTTCGAACGAGTTAAATTTGACCGAATGTCGAATTTTTGTTTAAAATTTTTTTTATATGCAAATATAAAAAAAAATGAGAATGCTACAACCTTCCAATAATTTTTGCTATATTGTGCATGTTTTTTGTGCACATTTTCATATATAAAACTCTAAAAAAGCGTAATATGAAAAGGCTCAAATATTAGGAGAATGTGACCTACGCGTTTCCGAGATTTTCGGCAGAGAATCGGCGCGCGGACGGAATAAAAAATATTTTTTTCAAATATTCACCATAAATCGAGATATTGTTCTAGAGACTTGCAATATGTTTTAAATTGAAGATAAATGATGAATATTACTAGACTGTAAGATTTTTATGTTACAAATGCGTTTTTTGACCATTCGGTGAGTCAAAGTTGACCGATTGTAGTTTTTTTTGCCTATTTATCGTACTTTATATGCAAACATATTTCAAAAATGATAAATGCTACAACCCCTCCAATATTTTTTGTTATATTGTGCATGTTTTTGCGCACATTTCCATATATAAACCTCTAAAAAAAGCGTAATATGAAAAGGCACAAATATTAGGAGAATGTGACCCTACGCGTTTCAAAGATTTTCGGCGAGAATTCGGGGGGCGCGCGGGACGGAATAAAAAATATTTTTTTCAAATATTCACCATAAATCGAGATATTGTTCTAGAGACTTGCAATATGTTTTAAATTGAAGATAAATGATTGAATATTACTAGACTGTAAGATTTTTATGTTACAAATGCGTTTTTTGACCATTTCGGTTGAGTCAAGGTTGACCGATCGTAGTTTTTTTTCCTTTTTTTATATATCGTACTTGATATGCAAATATTTCTAAATCAATGCTCAAAGAACCTTCCAATATTTTTTCTTATATTGTGCATTTTTTGTGTGCGCACATTTCGCTATATATAAACTTTTTAAAAAAGCGTAATATGAAAAGGCTCAAATATTAGGAGAATGTAACCTACGCCGTTTCCAGAGATTTTCGGCCGGGAATCGGTGCGCGCGGAGGGGAAAAAAATATTTTTTTCAAAAATTCACCATAAATCGAGATATTGTTCTAGAGACTTGCAATTTGTTTTAAAATGAAGATAAATGATTGAATATTACTAGACTGTAAGATTTGTTTTTATGTTATAAATGCGTTTTTTTGACCTTTTCGGTTGAGTCAAAGTTGACCGATCGTAGTTTTTTTCCTATTTATCGTACTTGATATGCAAATATTTCAAAAATGAGAAAATGCTACAACCTTCCCAATATTTTTTGTTGTTATATTGTGCATGTTTTTTGCCACACACATTTCCATATATAAACCTTTAAAAAAAGCGAATAATATGAAAAAGGCTGCAATATTAGGAGAATGTGACCTACACGTTTCCGAGATTTTCGGCCGAGAATCGGCGCGCGGAGGGGAAAAAAAATGTTTTTTTCAAAAATTCACCATAAATCGAGATATTGTTGTCAGAGACTTGCAATTTGTTTTAAAATGAAGATAAATGATTGAATATTACTAGACTGTAAGATTTTTATGTTAAATGCGTTTGTTTTGACCTTTTGGTTCCGTTTAGTCAAAGTTGACCGATCGTAGTTTTTTCGTACTTATCGTACATTATATGCAAATATTTTAAAAAAATTGAGAAATGCTACAACCTTCCAATATTTTTTGTTATATGTGATGTTTCTGTGCACATTTCCCATATATAAACCTTTAAAAAAAGAAAAAAAGTAATATGAAAAGGCTCAAATATTAGGAGAATGTGACCTACGCGTTTTTTCAAAAGATTTTCGGCGAGAAAACGGCGGCGGAGGGGAAAAAAATATTTTTTTTCAAAAATTCACCATAAATCGAGATATGTTTTTAGAGACTTGCAATTTGTTTTTAAAGTGAAGATAAATGATTGAATATTACTAGATTGTAAGATTTTTATGTTACAAATGCGTTTTTTTACCATTTCGGTGAGTCAAGGTTGACCGATCGTAGTTTTTGTTTTTTTCGTACTTATCGTATTTTATATGCAAATATTTCAAAAATGAGAAATGCTACAACCTTCCAATATTTTTTTGTTATATTGTGCATGTTTCTGCGCTCATTTCCATATATAAACCTTAAAATAAGCGTAATATGAAAAGGCACAAATATTAGGAGAATGGGACCTACGCATTTCGGAGATTCACTGCCGAGAATCGGCGCGCGGAGGGAATAAAAAAGGGATTTTGACGAAGGAAAAATCTATTTCTGGGCAACGACCTGTGTCGCCCTGTGAAATGGTTCCTTTGATACTATTCTGAAGAATAAATATTGCTATTCATCCTAGAGAAAAAAAGAAACAATATAATGCCAAGATAAATGGCCTCCGCTCACTTCATTATAGAAGGTGTCGGTATAGTAAGGAGCGAGTGGAATCACTACCAGAGGGTCCTTTGCCATTTAGCTTCTTCCTTCGACAAAACCCCGAACTACGGAGGAAGCCGTGCTACAGCTCCCGGTTCTACTACTACCGTGAGCGCCTCCGGACGCCTGAGACGTCATTCCTGAAGATAGCCTCCAAGCTTGGGGTAAGCTGGGTGAGGATAATGTAACTACAGGGTGGGGTTTCACAGGGCGACACAGGTCGTTGCCCAGAAATAGATTTTTCCTTCGTCAAAATCCCTTTTTCTCGGCTTGACCTGTGTCGGCCTGTGAAATAGTACCAGAGAATGCCAAACACCAAGCTTGAGGAACAGTACAGATAAATTAAGAAGGTTGGTAAAGTTAAACACTTGTAAGGTTAATAGTATAATAATCAACTAAAATTACAGTCTTACCCTAAGGGAAGTATAAGCCCTAAAACACGGGTTATACTTAAAATTAGTTAGCCTAACAACAAACAATAAAACAATACAGGTAGGCAAAGACAAGATATAAGTTGATATATACAAAAGAATGGAACTGAATCCGATTAGAATGATGAACAAAAGCAAACTCAAGGTAACCCAATACATGGAGGCGACTAAACTAAGTAAGGGTGCAATGGGGCAGGTAGAAGGGAAGGCTACAAGAAGTTATAGTAAAACAAAAATTAAGAATCAGGAGAAACTGTGTTTCCAGCTGCCACTGCTGGAAATTTGAGGGCTTCTAAGGGTTTTAGGTAGTGCCGTTTGAAAACTGTCGGAGATTTCCAGCCTGTATACTTCTTAAGATCGTCAAAATTCATGTGTTGGAAATAATTAATAGATGATGGCCACCGCCTAACATCGTGGGCCCGAGGAAAGGACTCTGGATTGGCCCTGTTTAATGAAGTATAAAATTTGTTGCCTGATCCCTTTTTAGGGATAAAGTACCACCTCCTTCCTAATGAACAATGGCCTGAAGATTTCAGAGTTGTTCTGCTTAGGTAGGCTCTTAATGAGTTGACAGGGACAAAAGGGAAATGTCTTGAGGTAGTGGTAGGATTTTTTCCACGAGGACCATCTGTCCTGTGGGTCTCATTTTTTGGCTAGAAAAGGTGGCGATCTGGGGGATAAGAGGGACTTCCCCTGAGGGGAGGAAACTCAATGTTGGCCTGGTTCCCTTGATGAAAGCTGACAGTTCTGATATTCTAGCTCCGGAGGCTAAACTTAATAAGAAATAGGGTTTTTCCTCAGGAGGGGATATATAATTGCAAGAGTCATTGTTAATGTCCGAGGCCAGTTTGAGGACATCATTTAAGAACCAAGAGACTGATTTAGGTCTCGTTGATGGTCTTAATCTAGCACAAGCTTTTGGTATGGACGTAAAGTACGAATCCGTAAGGTCTATGCTAAAAACCAAATTGGAAGATCTTTTTAAGAGCTGATTTGGTCGTAGTAGATAGTGCTTGCTGCTAAGCCTTTCCTCAAACAATGATCTGAAGAAAGTTATGGCTAGGTTCGTTGTCATGACTTGAGAATTTGACAACTTAAGGAACTCTGCTAGTTCTTGACAGATGAATCATATTGTCGGAGAGTAGATTCTCTTTTATCTGATTCCAAGAATGAGTATATTCTGGGGATCAATTTCTGCATTCCTCATGGCTGCGAATTTCAGAAAATCCATAAAGTTAGGGTTTTCTGAATTCTTGAGGAAGCGGACACAGTCTGAGTTTGCACTAACTGGGTTAGTTTGGGGTGGGTGGGAATCCGTTAGTGGTCGGGAGTCTCAACTCTAGGAGTAGAGGGAACCAATTGCTCTGGGCCAGTTGGGAGCTACTAGAGCTACTTGGCCTTTGAATGTCCTGAGTTTGTCTAAAACTTTCATGAGAAGGTTCACCGGAGGGAAGAGGTAAATATTCTTCCATTCGTTCCAATCGAGGATCATTGCATCCGTAGCGTATGCTAGAGGATCGAGGGTTGGGTGCCACGTAAACAAGGGAGTTTGTGGTTTGACTCCGTGGCGAAGAGGTCTACTTGGAGTCCGGGGAGACTTGTAGACTGATCCAATTGAATGAACTCCTGTCCAGTGTCCACTCCGATTCCAACGGAGCGGAGCGTGATAGAGCGTCTGCTACTACGTTCTTGACTCCTGCCAGGTGAGTGGCTGACAGGTGCCATTTGTTTTTGCATGCCAGAGAAAAGATGGCTATCATGACATGGTTCAAGTGGCTTGACTTGGATCCGCCCCTGTTGATGCAGTGTACTATACTGCACTGTCCAGAACTAATTTGAAATGAGAGTTCTTGGGCGGCGGGGGGGGGACGGAGTCGTTTCAGTGTGAGGAATACTGCCATGGCCTCCAGTACATTGATATGGTAGCATGGCGGGAATGTTAACGACAAGTTCCTTGAACTTTTTCGTACTGGGAGTATCTCCCACCCTGTTAGTGAGGCGTCTGTGTGGATCACTAATGATGGAGGGGAAACTGTAGAGGAATTGCTTTTGAAAGGTTCTTTGTCTCCGTCCAGGGGCGGAGACGTTTCCGTAAGATTGCTGGGTATAAAGGCTAGTTTGTCCCGTGATCTGCAATTCGCTCTTGAGCAGCCATACTCTGTTTATATCTTTGAGTTTGACTCTGAGAGAACGTCTGTGACTGATGCAAACTGGAGTGAGCCCAGGATCCTCTCCTGGCACCTCCTGATGTTTGTTGTCGTTTGAGAAATTGTTTTGTAGCTCTTGCAATTTCTTTCCTTTTCAACGACGGAATTGATAGAGTGTGCGATTGTAAGTCCCACTGAAGGCCTAACCCACTGGAATCGAGATTCCGGTGTTAGTCTGGACTTGGTTTTGTTTATTTGAAAACCTAAATGTTCCAGGAATTTGATCACTCTGACCGTTGCTTCGGTTTGCATCTTTGGGGGTTCTTTGAACCCAAATAAGCCAATCGTCCAGATAAGCCACTAACATTATTCCCTGTTTCCTTAGCTCTTGCACTACTGCCTTCCGCCAATTTGGTGAAGATCCTGGGGGCTATGTTGAGCCCGAATGGCATTACCTTGAAGGAGGTAGGATCTGTTGCCTAGTTGAAGCCTAGGAATGGACGGAAGTGTCTGGCTATGGGAACATGATAGTAGGCAATCTGTAAGATCTATAGAGGTTGTGACGGCCCCATGGGGAAGTAAGGTCCGTACCTGCGAAACGGTCAGCATCCTGAACTTGTCGCAATGAATGAATAAGTTCAGATGGGACAGTCTAAGATGATTCTTCGGTTACCGAGTCTTTCTTGGGCACGCTGAACAAGCGTCCTTGAAATTTTAAATTGTTGACTCTTGAGACTACTCCTTTGAGAAGGAGGTCTTCGGTATACTCTACCAATTCCGTTGTTGGTGCTTGATAGAATCTGTTGGTTGGGGAGGAGGGCTAGCCAACTCCAACCTAGTCCCTTTGTTACTATACTTTGAGCCCAAGGGCTGAACCCCCACCGCTGGCGGAAGAGGTACAGCCTCCCTCCTACCTTGGGATTCTCACTGCTGGTTTGCCGAGGGGCGGCCACCTCTTGCTCCTCGGAAACCTCTTCCCCTGTTAGCAGCCCTGCCGGATCCTCTGAATCGAGAGGCACCTCTTGCTCTACTGCCTCTCGCAAACCTATTGAAAGCCTGAAAGTTCTGGCTTTCATAGTTAGAATGTAGGCTGGCGAGACAGCAAAAGGAAGTGGAGGGTTGGAGAGATTGCTGGGACTGAGGGGTCAGAACAAGGTATTGTTGTTGACCCTTGACGATGGTTGCCTTGTGATGCTGGGACTGCCTGAACCAACGTTTGTTGAGAAGGCATGGAAGGGAGAGAAACTTCCTTGGTTTCTTCTTGTTCCTTGGGTTAGGACCAGAAGATTCCTGCCTCCGCTTTGCTACCAGTCCCCACCTGACTTGAGGCACTGGTTGACCTTAGAAGCCTCATGAAGGACTTCTGCTACTACTGGTGCTGGAAAGAGGTCCGTTCCCCAAATTGAGGAAGCAATCAGTTTATTCGGTTCATGGCGGATAGTAGCTTCCGCCAGAACGTGCTTCCTACAATTTCTCCTGGCTATGAGGAAGTCGTAAAGGTCACACTGCATGGTGTGCAGCAGACCTTTAGCCAAAACTTTAAATAACGGCTCTTGTTGGTATACAAGAGCCGTCATCTCCGCCATAGTCATGGAGGAAAGGGATCTCGCGAGCCTAGTCCGGGCGTCGTACTCCATCTGGATGAGAGAGTCCGACAACCTGGGGAGTCTCTCACTAAAGAGAGAGGTGGCACAGTCCGCCTTTAGTTTTCCTACTGAGAAAGTAGGAACTGCCCCTTCCCGAAGTACGTCTCGGAGCCTGGGGACTAAGAGAGAGGTGGGTTCCGTCTCTCCGTAGTTGAGGCAGGGGCTCCGTCTTTCAGGGCGGCCTGAAAGGTTGCTTCCACTACCTTAAGGGTCAGTGGTAGCGGAGTCCCTTCCACCGGAGTAAAAATGGTGGTGAAAGGACTCCTAAAGGCTGTGATGCGGGTGTTCAACACCCCCATTCTTCCAGACTTCTCATTAGAGTCTGCTGTGCCTGTTCCCTCCGGAAGGATCACTGTTCCTTGGGAACCTTGTCCTCTCTCATCATCGCTGCTTCCGTTAGTCGGACGTAGCCAATGAATGGTGGTTGAAGGTCTCTGGGGTGGAACTCGAAGTCCTCACGCCTTCGAGTTCCTATGCCTTCGATTGTCAACATTCCGTTGACAAACGGGGCATACGAAGCGATCCTCCAAGGGTTGGCCGCCTTGCAATTCCGGCAGTTGGCTGGAATATGGCATTGAAAGAGGAGAAGGTGGCACAGATAGAGGGGAACCTGCCGCAATCGAGGTTTGGATCCCGGCGATGGCATTCTCCTGAGCGGCCAGCCGTTCCGCCAGCGATTTGGATCGACTGGCCGGAAGACGTAACAGAACTGGAGAGCTGGGAGAGCACCGAGCCGACCTTGTTGTCAACCAAGGCCCCTACGATCACTCCCACCTGCTCCAGAATGTTAGCCGAAAAGGATTCGGGATCCAAAAAGAGGACTTGAGCCCGATCCTTACGTGATCTATGTTTGGGGGACCTCGACGCAGAGGAGAGGCCTCCCTTGACCTAACTGATCCGGGGTGGTGAGCCGGAGTTATAGTGTCTGTCAGGATGACCGATTTCTTGGGAGAGACTTTTTAAGTTTCTCCTCGGTCATCTTAGCCTTGGGGATCACTGAAGTAGCCTTAGGACGGACAGACCGCTGCTCTTCAGTGAAGCCCCGGAAAGAAGTGGAAGTAGAAGGATCAGTAGAAGGTCGATGGAGAAAGGGAATTCAGGAAAGGGCCCTGAGAACCACAGGAGCTGCCCTACTACACCCTTACCTGTACCCATGGAGTCAATAGCCATGGGTTCAACGTCGAGGTTCATTGCCGCAACGTCTTCTGCAACGTCCTCTGGGAAATCCCCCTCCTGTAGGGAGATCATGACTTGAAGGTCGGCCAGCAAAGGGGCGGCCGCTATCGGGTAACCACCACTGATCCTTTCTTGGCTCCTGGGAATATTAGGTCCGCCATATCCTGGGTAAGAATGTAGGGGCGGCCCTTAGAATTCCGGCCAAAACCCCCTACCCAAGCTTTGAGAGTCGACAAAGCTTTCTTCTTTTCTTCATCAGAACCCTGTAAAAAGGGTCTAGAGTTAGGGAGAGGATAGGGGAGGAATGTCGTTGTGTT
Organism: Macrobrachium nipponense; assembly: GCF_015104395.2. NCBI lineage: Eukaryota > Metazoa > Arthropoda > Malacostraca > Decapoda > Palaemonidae > Macrobrachium > Macrobrachium nipponense. The sequence continues at coordinate 67,551,211 of NC_061108.1, read as the reverse complement.
GAGATTATATGAATATGTGTCTCATATGTGAAAGGTATAATATAACAACAAGTATTCCAGGTGACGAATGAATGAAGAAAGTGCTAAGAAACTTACTACTAGTGAGGCATCTCCTACGAGCAAAGTAGCAGGTTTGGCAAGCTTCATGATGCCAAACGATAAATCCTCCACTTTCACTGCACATCCTGCATGAGAACGCATACTATATGGCCGCATAGGTCTTGGAGGATGGCACTGCACCCAATACTCCTGGCACAACATCTGTAAGTCAAAGGATACATGAGTACCAATGACAACCTCCGGTGGAATAATATGCAAACTATCCGTGGGTGCCGGAGTAGGACCGACGGATAGAGATCTACGTATGATATTTACGTAGAAAAATTACGAGGGGGGGAAGAAAGTCTCTGCCTCCGCCTAAGCTCACTTGTCATATGACTAAAATAGACTCCGTAGGGCCGGAGTTCTCCGTATGGCCCGGAGTTAATTAATATTGAGTGAGCAATGTCAAACTTCTAACGAAGCAAGGGATAGTACGAGAGGCGGAAATAAAAAACCCCCCGGAGTAACGCAAAAGATTCTAACTTAAATAACACAAAATAAAACAAAATAAAAACCCCTTATATTCAGTAAGTGCTCGTGTGAACTATCCGAAGTGGATAGGAAACCCGTGATTCCCTCCCCCCCTCTCTATGTTCGGTAGCGGCGGATAGGGACACCTGCCGGACTGAACTGAGGGGGAAAGAGTAGGGAAGAATGTGGGGTAGGGGAGCCCTCCCCTGAGCGGCCAGTAAGTTAAGGACGGAGAAGAAGGGGGGAGGTCCGAGCCCCGAGGCACGTGACGAGTGAGAGTACCAGTAGGGGAGGGGAGATCCCCACCAGTCCCGTGAGTCACCCCCTCTCATGCAGACTCGGACGCTAGCTGTGAGAAACGAGTCATCACCCATCGACGTGGATGGCAATGTATGGAGGGGGGGAATGGGGGGACAGGAGGGGGACCCCGTAACCGGGTGGCTCACCGTGATAAAACCGGTGGTCTTCCCAGCCAGGTAAAAGATACGAGGTGGGGAAGAACCGTCGGAACAACATCAATATCACTGATATAAATAGGATTATTTATAATAATCAATCAAATAAAATAAAGCGATATCTTAAAAGCTAGACTAACACGGGGAACACGAAGCTAAGCAAACAGAAAATTAGGTTAATCGCCGATCCGAAAAAAGAAAGGGGTATGTTAGCCTAATTTAACCTCTAGTTCAAGAAAACGGGGGGGGCAGGCTAATCACCAATCGGGACAATTGAGTATGAAAGCCTAACTTTAACGGTTAAAAATAAAATTATAACAGGGAAGCTAATCGCCATACCGAAGCATGGTGTATGTTAGCCAACTAGTACCTATAATATTATTAAAGGTAATCAGGAACTAGAGAAGGAAAGAGAGAACATCAGAATAATTAAGATGATATGACTCTCAATCGTGACTGATAAAACTCCTAACATGTAAGGCGTAGCTAGACTAAGGTCCGAACGTGCGGTCGGAGCGTGCCCCGTGGAGGCTAACTAAAAAACTAACTGCATAAAGATATAGAGACTATGTATAAGTAACCATATCTAAAGTACTGAGAAAAAAGGGAAATCTCAACGGTATGGAAGACCGAAGAGATAAACCCGTACCGCCATGCGGTCGAGGGGCATACCGGGCCGATAGGCTCCGAATATGTATAAAACACGAAGGATCATCATAAAATGAGATCAGTAACCCCAAACAGTACTTAACTTAGAAGCAGAAGTTGAAGACATCTTGAAAATCCAAATAAATCCAAATAGAGCGAAACAAACACAGCACGAAAAAATTTAAACGTTTGGTGTAACGCGCGCTATCGAAAGGAATGACGTCTCAGGCGTCGGAGGCGCTCACGGTAGTAGTAGACCGGGAGCTGTAGCACGGCTCCTCCGTAGTTCGGGGTTTTGTCGAAGGAAGAAGCTAAATGGCAAGGGACCTCGGTAGTGATTCCACTCGCTCCTTACTATACCGACACTTCTATAAGAATGAGCGAGCCATTTATCTTGGCATTATATTGTTTCTTTTTTCTCTAGGATGAATAGCAATATTTATTCTTCAGAAATAGTATCAAGGAACCATTCACAGGCCGACACAGGTCAAGCCCAGAAATATTTTTTCAAATATTCACCATAAATCGAGATATTGTTCTAGAGACTTGCAATTTGTTTTAAAGTGAAGGTAAAATGATTGAATATTACTAGACTGTAAGTAATTTGCTTACTTACCCCCCAAAAAATATTTATAATATATATTATATATATATATATATATATAATATATATATATATATATATATTATTATATATATATATATATATATATATATATATATAATATATATATATATATATATACATCTATATATATTATATAATATATATATATATATATGTTATTATATAATTATATATGTATATATTAATTTTTTTTTTATACGTAAAATATATATATTACATTCTTCGATTCTGGTACCAATACATAAATAAAAGGAATGCAGGTGACACTTCTCTTTTCGCATACAATGAAATGTCTTATTATTTTATCATGCACACATTCAGATATATAAAAAATTGTAATAAATATAAAACTAAATATAAAATAAATGCAGAATACTCACTCGTATCCTGACTCTTCATTCTATTCTTGTTTTCTCCCTCCTCCATTGAAGAGTCTTGCATTTTTTTCCACTCGACTTGACGAGGTACAGGTGGAGGAGGCGAGACGCGCGCCCTTACTGCTGATGGACCCAGCGGCCCCGTGCGCCCTCCGCTGTCGGTTTAGGGGGCGCGCTCCAATACATGACCTTAGTGTGGTACTTTCGGTCACACTCCCCTATCCTGCAAAGAGCAACTTTGCAGAGACGACAGAAGAACCGGGTGTCTCTCCTTCTGCCATTCATATGGCACACCCGGCACCGTTTCTGCCTTTGCCCTTGTAAGGCCTCCAGTATGTGTTGCCCCTGGCTGCAGCCGACATGCAGGGTCCACTACCCGACGAGAAGCGAGTGATGGCAGGGCCGGCAGCAAGAGGGGCGTCGTCAGAAGGGGCGGCGGCAGGTCGAGCGAAGTTGGCCCTACCTATCTGCCCTTTCCTCTAGGGGCAGATCTGCAGCTCGGGGCAGGGGGTCAGTTATGGAAGGCCACTCATCAGGATCGAAGTTGATGAGGGCATTCCTTCCCGGCTACCTCTAGGAACTGTATGTGGGTCAACCTCGGCAGATTGTCACCGCGGTACCCACAGTACAGTATGTAGGCATTTTGGAGGCCCAACTGAAGGATGTATTTGAGGAGCTTCTGTGTCCACCATTCTGGTTTCTCCTGGCGAAGGGATAGTACTGGATGAGCTGATCAAAGAGATCAACTCCTCCCATGTGCCTGTTGTAGTGCCCAATGACGGTAGGCCGCTCGATACGAAACTCCTCAAACACAACTCGGACCCTGTCGACGTGTCTTCTTCCGCTGTACGATCTCTTCTTGGATGGGTTTCATGACTCGTCGTAATCATGGGGACGAGTCCGGACACCCTTCCAACAGATGACGAAGACAGCGCCCTTCCGCCGCCACTCTGTCTCTCCTCTTGCCAAGTGTTGCGGATGACTAGCGAACCTCTAGAGGACATCGGGGGCCCACGCACCAACCGAAGGGTGCCACTGACGTTGAACACCTGCTTCATACAGTTCCTGGGCCAGGGATACCGAGTTATAATAATTATCCATAAACAGGTGATATCCCTGGTTACGGAAACGTCCCACAAGGTTGAATACAGTGTCACGCAGCGTGGAGAAGACCCTGGTATACACTGAAAAGTCCACAACGTATCCAGTGTTGGCCTTGGTAATGAGAAAGAATTTCACACCATATTTCTTTGGCTTCTTGGGGTTATACAACTTTTATACTAAGACGTCCTTTGTAAGGCATCATCCCCTCATCCAAAGACAGGTTCTTTCCAGGAATCACGAGATTACTACACCGCTCATGGATATAATCCAACACTTTACGCACTAAAATGAGGCGATCACTGTTATTCCGGGTATGGTGGCCCTTCGGTTGAAGGCGTTGAAGTACCTGTCCAACGCCAGGAAATTATCACGGGACATAACGCCAGGCCACATTCGCATACATAAAAAATAATTTCTCCTTCAATATTGCCTGACGTCGACAGCAGGTGTCATACCAAAATAAATGTGGAGCCCCAAAAATGCGCCATGTCAATGAGGTTGCAACCCCGCCAGTAATACGACAACGGTCGTCCCTCCCAGCTCATACCGGCAGTACCGAGCGTAGTCCACCGTCTCGTGTACCAAGTATTCCAGCAATTCCCGCGTCAGGAAAAGCTGGATGAACCCCAAAAACAGTCAGGGGGTACTGGTACGGTCATCCCAGGGGTTGCCGTGAAGGGGTGCATGTTAGGAGGGGTGGGGTCCTCCGTCCACCCCCTCGTCACTCTCCGACGACGACCTTCACCTTGGCTGGCGCGACGAGCCGACCTTCTACGTGCCCGTGCGCGCACGATATTGCACACTACCCACCCCCCCCGTTGGCCATCACCCTCACTTAGGTCCCTCACTTTCTGTATATCCTCTGCGATAAAACTTGACCCCTCCTCCTCAGATTCCCCCCTCGTAAGCACTGAACCCCTGAATTCGAGCTCACTTTCGGGATGTGAGCCTCGCCAAAAGATACTCGTCTATGTCCCTTGGTTGGAGGCCTCCAAATGCCTACGAATGCCCCTAAGGACGCCCACATGCTTCCTAGGGGTAACCAAAGGCATACGATGTGTTCCTGAAACACTTTCAGGCACACGTGGCCGCACAGAACGGCATTGAGGCGCGGGGTCATGCTGGGTGCTTGGGCCCCTCGCCGGCATCCAGGTCCAAAACTCGCCTTTCACGATCCCTTCCGACGGGTAAAACGCGCCTTTCACGGTTCACACGTCATTGAGACATATCTATGAATGTCCTGTAGCAATACAAATGCTCAAAGTCTCGCACAAGTCCAGAAAAACACGCTTTTCACGAAAGATCGCTCTCGGATGGTGCGCTACTGATGCTGGCTGGAGCGAGAAGAAGGGATATCGCGCATGCGCACCTGGGTCACGCTTCAAAACAAAACAAGGCCTTGATCCGTGACTCCCAGCATCCCCCAAGGGGCGTGATTCAAAAGTTTTAGGCTGGTAGGCAATTTTAAAAAAAAACTTTTGTATGTCGACGTAAAATACGTCCAGTTGGCACCCGACAGACAATTTATCTCGACGTAAAATACGTCCAGTCAGCGTTTAAGGGTTAAGTAAAGCTGTTTCTTTGAAGGTTAGGAGTTTGCTCATCATCTTTGAAATCTGGAACAATGGAGGAAAAAGATATATCGTCTTCCATTTGTTCCAGTCTTGTAGGAAGGCATCTCTTGCTGTTGCTTGACTGGCAGTTTATGATTACCATATGTGGTGAACAGGTCCACTTCCAGTTGTGGAAGCACGTGGGCTATTTTATGAAAAGTGGTTGTCTAACATCCACTCTGCTGAGGATGTCGTTTTCCTTGATCGGGAGTCTACTATTACATCGAGACCCCCCGTAAGGTGAATTGCAGACAAGTGCCACTTCCTTGGTTGTACGTTTGTTGTCCAAGAGAATGCTCTTGATCATGCATTTACGTATTGTTAAAATGTATGTTGTAGTGTCCAAGAGAGAGCTCCCAATTTGTTTTTACATAGCATCAATATGTTGAAATTTTCTTGAGGTCTGCTCTTTTTAAGAAGATATTGAATAATTGTTAAACATTTCTTATATGACTTTTATAGAGTGTATAATCAGGTATATTGTTTGTGTTGTAAAACAAATATATTGGTTTCCCCTTATTGCAATGATCACATCCTTTTTCCCTATCCCCTGTGCCTTATCACCCACACCCTGTCCCTTGTCGTATCTGATACCTCCTTTTTCAGAGTTTATTGCTAATTTTGATATTGAGAGTGTAATCTGTTTTACCAACTGGTTTGTGTACCTTTTCTGTACCATTGTTGTGAATTTTTGAATAAACTGAGATACATAAAAAAAAAAAAAATACTGTGGGACCTGCTGCGAGCTCCCGGAGCTGTTTGAATTTTGATTTTTTTGTGAGAGGAATAAAGGAACCATAGAGCAGCAGCTTGTTTCCTTCTTCAGAGTTTTTTTGAGTTACTGAGGAGACTACACCTCCAAATGAGGGGCTTATGGCCCACAATTATCAACATGGTGCCCAGACCCAGGGAGATGAAAAAAGTGAAGATGAATTTCCAATTTTTCCAGATTATTCCAAATTGGCACAAATGAATGATAAAACATGCCTACATTTGATGCCACAGAAAATTTAAGTGAAGCTTCACTAGGTGAACAACAAGTGGGAAGATGTAAATCAAAAGGGGCAACGCTTGATCAAGAATCCTGACGAAGTCAAAAGAGGAATCTATTAGGCCAATGGTTTGCTCCAAGAGGTAGGCAAACCACATGCTGCTGGTGCAGAAATCCTAGAAAGGACAGACTTGTGAATTCTAATAAGGCTAGTGAGGGCAGTGTACTTTCTGCAAGTGAGCCTAGTAGTAAAACACTTAAGTTTGTAATTGCCTAAACTTGAGCTGGTAAAATTTGGCGGGAAAATAACAGAACGAATGCCGTTCTGGGATAAGTTCAAGGCTGTTGTGGATGATAAGCCTATGTCTCCTGTCTCCAAATTTATATACCTGTGCTTTGTATTGGAAGGAGACGCAAAGAGAGTGATACAGGGCCTAGCCCAGACAAGAGCTAATTACAAATTAGTGTGTCAGCTGTTGGAAGAGAGGTATGCAAAACCAAACAAGATCATTTCTGCCCACATTCAGGACCTAATGCCAATTACCTTGTCAAGGAAACCAAAGTACAACAATCAACTCTCAGCATTGTGGAAATTGCAAGACAAATTAGCAGCCCACGTCCATAGTTTTGAGGCCCTTGGAGTAGAAAGGGACCAAGGGCAGATATTGGCGCCATTGATCTTGTCCCTGCTTCCCAATGAGATTTGATTGGATTGGTCTCACTGTCAATAAGAGGAAAGAGACTTTGAAGGGGTGTTGGAATTCCTGCAACGAGAAGTAGAGGGGCAAGAAACAGCTGAACCACCATAAAACTGAGGATCCCAGTGTGGAAAAAAGGCAGAAAAAGCTCATCCAGGGTTCGGTCTCTGCCCTTCAAACTTCATAAGAAGAAAGTGCTTCAAAGCTGCAGTGTGTGTTCTGTGGAAAACTACATCCCAGTGAAAAGTTTTTGGGTTTGTTTGTTTGTATGGTGATTTTATGTTGCATGGAACCAGTGGTTATACAGCAACGGGACCAACGGCTTTACGTGACTTCCGAACCACGTCGAGAGTGAACTTCTATCACCAGAAATACACATCTCTCACTCCTCAATGGAATGGCCGAGAATCGAACCCGCGACCACCGAGGTGGGATGCCAACACCATACCAACCACGGCACTTAGGCGCTTAAAGTTTTTGGGTGAAGGGAAGCTCTCAGTTCAAGAAAGAGAAGAAGCCGTTTGTAGAAAGCAGCTTTAGGTGTTTATCAGCTGACTACTATGCAATGGTTGCTGGGCCAAGTGTTCTAAGTGCAAGGGTGGTAATCACCATGCCCTTATATATTGGAAGTTTGAATCAAAACAAAAATGAAGTGCAGAAAGTGGAGGGGAGAGTCAACCTGTTACACATGTGGGAGTAGACTGTTGTGTATCACGGGCTAGGGCTATTAAGAAGTGTTATTACATATCATAAAAGTAGACCACTGAGCTGACTTTCAGCTCTCATAGGGCTGGCCCAAAATATTAGAATAAAATGCCAGGTCTAGGCCTGATGCCAACCTCTCTCTCTCTCTCTCTCTCTCTCTCTCTCTCTCTCTCTCTCTCTCTCTCTCTCTCTCTGGCATCAGATAGCAAGATCCGAGAATTAATCCTTAATGGATGGATTGATCCTCGGGAGTCTGGTTTGGGGTGGTGGACAGATTGATCCTGTGGTTAAGCAATATTATGCGCCAATCGTGACTCGAGATGGAAATCACAATAGTGTATTTATAAAGACCAGTAAACAATCATTTATCTTTAGTTTGTAAGGGAAATATTGTAAACATATGCAGTGCAAGATGCGTAGAATTATATATATATATTGTGTGGAATTGTTAGTTATAGTATAATATTTCTTATATTAAGTGTTTTGAAGGGTCAAATACGTTAAATGGTGGTTTAACTCTAAGTAATCTTTAACAAGTAGTTAAGTATTGTCGTTGGTGAATGCGGGTCGCGCATGCGTGGATCGTCAGTCGTCTCCGACTGATTTGAGTCAAGAGTCCGGCAGTACCGGTTTAGTTGTTAAAGTGTGAAGGTCAACGTCGCCTTACGGTAGCTCAACATGCGAGGGGGGTGGGGTAAAGGAATCAACACAACTTCAGAGAAATAATATCATCATGTATTACAGCTAAGTCTAAGAATTTATAAGTGTTTAGGTGGGATAATATTGAAAGGGCATGCATGCACGATAGATATTGTTACTGACAGACATTTGTAAGTGAATAAGGCTATTCTTCGGATCGTGGTATAGGAAATTACACAATGTTTTAAAGGTTAGTAATAAGTATAAATCTATTCCTGGTCAAATAATGGGTTGATACGATCATAAGATATGGTAATTTAGGACGTATATTTAAACACAACTCAATTTTTTCGATTTATTGAACAGAAAAGAATCCTTAAAAAATCTGTTCGTGAACCTGGTAATATGCTAACCAAATTAGGGTAAATTTGGGTTTTCATATTTATTGAATATTTTATATGTTTACTATTTTGGATTCTTTTGAGTAAAGATAGCGCCATCGATTTGGAAAGAATCTGGTAGGAAAGAGGTGCCAATACTTTTATAGCCCAAAAAATTCACTTATGGCAACTTTTATACTGACTAAGATCATGAGTGTGGTAGTCTCAGGACTTCAGTAGTGCTTGTGACTTGAAGGGGCTTGAAGGGGAATGTTCTGCGTCTTTCTCACATGACGTCTTTTTGTAAATTTGCTTGTAAATATGTATACCAAGGGCTTGTTGTTGTTTTTTGTTCTTGTATGTTGGTTGTAAATGTGATTTTACAAACTAAATTGCAAAGAAATATTAGAAAAACATGTAAAAGTAAAAAAATTACTGAATCTTCGTTCTTGGTTAATTTACGTAAATATTTTCAACAAAAAATGCTAAGAACTTGGTACTGCTTTTATTTCTTATCTGTTTTGATATAGTGTGAGCAGTAATTATTTTACAAAATAAATTTATTTATTAGAAAAAATATATAATGTTGGTAAAATCTACGATTAGTCTTGTAAAAGACAAGGGGTTGTGAATAGTAATTTTCAATTTCTCATGGAAGGTAAGGAAATTTTTTTATAATTATTTTCTTTCACCATGAACATTTGCATATCTTCCTCTTTCCATTGATGTTTTTTTTCATAAATTGGCAGACCTCAGAGTTTACCTGGCCTGAGGAGCTGCATATCGATATATATGCCAGTCCAGTAAGGGTTAAGCAAGGAAAACGCCTGGAGGGCGGGCAGAAACGAATTAATAAAGGAGGTCGACAAGAGAAAGTCTCTCTCACGTTATAGAGGAGTAATGATAATTTATATTTGACAACATCTCCAAAGGTTGTGTGTGAGAGAGAGAAGAGAGAGGAGAGAGAGACCGAGAGAGGAGAGACGAGAGAGGGAGAGAGGAGAGGAGAGAGATTGAGGAGAGAGAGAGGAGAGTGGTTAAATGGCGGTCAGAAGCATGTCTGTTGTGGCGCTCTGTAGGAAGTCGGGGGAAATCTGTTACGAGAGTCGTAAGGAGTGAGGAATCTTGAGAAGTTAGTGTTGGTTTTGGCAGCAGTTATCCTTTGGTGTTTAGTTGTTTTGGTGTTATTTGATAGATTTTGGGGTTGTGAAGTTGTTGTGCGTGTGTCTGTCTGGTTGTGGTGAGGTTAAGGAGGTTGGTTGGTGCATTTCGGTTCTGTGAGTGGTGGTTGGGGCAGTGTTGGTTTTGGCAGGTTGTTGTGCTTCTGTAAGTCGTGTGGTTGTCGTGTTCTTTCGGGGTGTTGGTGTTCGTCTGCAGTGATTTGTCAGGTTATCGAGTTTTTGTGGGGTTGTGGGTCTCGGGTGGTTGGTTTGTGTTTGGTTGTCGGCGGTGGTTGTGTGTCGGCTAGCCTATAGCCTATATCCAGTGGACAGCACAGCCTAGCCCTGAGTATCAGAAGCCAGAGGTGAGTACTTGTTTGTGTTTTTTTTGTTCTGTATGTAGGTATGGGTCAATTGTCCTGCTGTATTTTGTAGTGTTAAGAGGAAAGTGTGATTGAGGGTGGGTTTGGTAGCCAGAGAGGTTAAGTTTATGTGGGGGAGATTTGCTGCTTTCTCATAAGCTTGTGATCCCGCCACATTATTTTTTGGCACCCGAACAGGGACTGCTGGTGTGGCAGCTGCAGGACAATTGGTCTAGGCTAGTGTGTATGAGTGGTGAGAAAGTTTGGGATGGAAGGATTGAGTGAGGTGGAGAGGCTGAAGGAGGAGTTGAGGTTGGAGAGGGAAGTAAGAGGACAATTGGAAGTGAATAATGAGTGGTTGAGGGTAGAGTGTGAGGAGCTGAGGAGCGAGTTAGAGGAAATGAGAGGAATGCTAAGGAGTGCAAAAGTGGAAATGAAAGAAGAAGTGAAAGGAGCGGAAGAGAGAATGGTTGAGAAAATGGATGAAAAATTGGGGGTAATGATGAATGCAGTGCAAGAGATGATGCAGGAGATGATGAAGGGGTTCATGGGAGAGGGAGCTGTAGGAGGTAGGCCTACTAGGTCTTGTGATAGGCCAGAAGTGGTAAAGACAGTGGAAGAGCGAGGGGATGAAACTACGAGTGACGAAGGTGACTTGTTTGTGATAGGTAAAGGAAAGAAGGGAAAGAGACAGGATAAGGATAAACCTGAGGACAAGAATAAGAAGGGGGCTGAGGAAAAAAAGACGACTAAGGGAAAGAAGGCTAGTAAGGATGACGGACAGGATGAGACTAGGACTGAATACATTGGGGAAAGGGCTGAGAGTGATTTGGATAGCGGTGAGTGGAAACAGGTGGGTAGAAAGAAGGGTAAGAAGAGCATAATCAGGAGCATGGATGTTAGTATGGAAGTTGATTCGCTGTATTTGGACGAGGTTAAGAGGGATTAGAATGTTAGTAGCGAAAGTGAGAGTGAGCGGGAAGTACGAAAGGCTGTATATATGAGAGAGATACCTAGATGTGCACAATACGAGGAATATGGTAGTAGGGACATAGGGGATTTTTTTAAAGGAATATGAGAGGTATTGTGAGGCAAAGAGAGTCTGGGCAAGAGAGTTGGGTAGCTTTTTGACGTGATTTTTGTTGAATATGTATGGGGTAATGATGAGTGTGGGGAATGTGCCTTATGATAGTGTGAAAGCCAGGATTGTGGAACAGGCGAAGAGGATAAGGAGTATGTTAGATATAGGAGAAAAACATGGTTTTTGATGAGGTAAGAATGAATGTTGGCGAGTCTGTCGATGTATGTGTGCAGGTTGGAAACATTAGCCAGGAAAAAGTTTGGGGATGAAGGGATAAATGAGTGTAAAGAGTTAGTGAGGAAGTTGTTGGCGACTGTGCCTTAGAGTGTGTATGAGTTTGTAAATCTGAAACGTAAGGAGAAAATGCGATGGACGAATGAAAGGTTGTCGTGGAACGACATTTGGAAATAGTAGAGGATTATGAGTGGATAGGTGTATGAAAGAGAGTAGAAGTGTTAGTGTTAGGACTGAAGTGGCTGATGTTATACCAGGTGAATAAGTATGAGCTGACTGTCGGTAAACAAATTGGTCTGGGAGATCGACAGTTGGTGTTGGTTGAGTATGGAAGAAAACAGAAGAGTGTGAGAGAGAGGAAGTGGAAGGAAAAAAGCGTGAAACAGCATGGTAAAGGGGTTGGTGGTAGGGTGCAAACGGTTGATAAAGCGTGTGCTACGGATGACTTTGGGGAATGAATGATACTTGTAGTGTATGTGGGTTTGAGTTGACAGGGACAAATGAGACTTCAGTGAGAAGGAAACTGAGTAGTGAGGAGGTAGTTGATAGGATGGATAAGTCTTTGCAGGAGTTTGACAGAAGTATGGATGAACTGAGTGGTTTGGTGGCCGAAATAGGGGAGATGTTGGAACCAGAGTTAGAAGACATCGGTGAATTAGTGAATGGAATTTGGGAGGATGGTAGTGAGGGAGATAATGGGAGTTTGAAAGAAAGTGGTTTGGAAGAAGTGAATGGCGATGTAACTGAAAGAGTGTATGATGGTCCTCAAACAAGATCCAGGGGACCTGCATCTGAGCATCCTTGGGTGTTGCGAAAGGTAATTTAGTGTGGATGTTGTGAGTGTTAGGAGATATTGTCAAATGTAATGGGGGAGGTAATATGGAGGAGTAATGATAGTTTATATTTGACAACATCTCCAAAGGTTTTTGTTGTGTGAGAGAGAGAGAGAGAGGAGAATGAATGGGAGTGGTTAAATGGCGGTCGGAAGCATGTCTGTTTTGGCGCTCTGTAGGAAGTCGGGGGGAAGTCTGTTACAAGAGGCCAGCCTTGGACTCTCACCAGACACCCTTGGAGTAGATTTCCCTTCCTTCATCTATGTCTTCTATGAAGAGGACCCCAGCAAAAGACGGTAAGATACGGATGTAGTGGCAGTCCTTGTATCTCCTATACTTTTCCCTGTGTCTGGGCTTGTGCAATCATTTCATTGTTACCCTTGTCAATCCCCCACAGCTGTGCTCCCTTATTCTATAAGCTACTCTTATTTAAGAACTGTGGTTCCCTTGAATGTGGTGTAATAATGCTTACTGCTTAACTAACCTCTTGATATTAGTAATTGCTGAGAGAATTTACTGAAGGTGTTCACATCCTAACCCCTTCAATAGAGTAACATTTTACTCTGAGGAAGTTCTGAGAACGTAACATTTACCTTAAACAAGTCTAAGTGTTGGCGGCATCGCCGCACATGTCTAACCCTTTGTGTGTGTTACACATGTGTTTATAGAACAGTCCTATGTTACAGATACCCGGCCATATCCATCATTGCTGTGTGAGGTGGACCTTTTCTTTCTTGTAAGAGCTGTGGCTTGGAAGCATGTTGCAAATCTCTACACGTGTCCTGAACACATGTTTCAGTGCTCCAAGCAACTGTTTCTAGCACTAAATCAGACCTCAAGGATCACTAGCACCCACGCTGATGCCCTGCATCATAGAGTATTTAGAAGTTTAATATCGCCAGTAAATTTGATCTTTAGAGTTTTCCTAACACCTTTCCCTTGAATTTTAATCTTGGCCCTCAGCCAACATTTTTCTATTTATAAATCGACCTCGAAGGGGTCCTAACGTAGTCAGATAAATTGTTATCCACTGCAAATTTTCCCTTCAAGTCTCCCATTTGTAAAATACTGAATAAATCAAAATTAAATTAAAAACTGCACAAAGGCATATGCTTTCATACAATAAATACATTTACTCATGCTTCCATATATACATACTGAAAAGGTACATTGGACCCCCGCATTCGCGTCTTCACACATTTGCGAATTTCTCTCTGGAAAGTTTCCCCGCATTATTTGAGAAAAATTTGCCTATTTGCAGTATTTTTCCATGAGAAATATCCACAAATTCCTGGTTTTTTATCAATTTTGTCATAATATGCACTTTTTGTGATAAAACCATTAAAAAAAAGGGTCTAAAAATTTTAAGTGGGATTTCCTGAGTTTTAACTACCAAAATAGGAGGTTTTAAGCATTTTTATAGGGGTTCCAACTACAGGCAGCCCGCAGTTAACGGCGCAATCACTCAATGGCCGAAATCGGTGGTTTTAACGGCGGTCGTCAAAAATATTCATTAAAAAAATAAGGCATTTTAAAGGTATCTTTACGGCACAAATTCAGTTAACAGCGCCGCTAGCGCCGTTGTCTAACGAGTTCATACATTTGTAAGAAATGCCGTTCAGACCATAAAGGTTATGCAAATTATATTAACAAATTTTATGGAAAGTTATTACGTAGGTATTAGGGTAAAATATATGCCTCTGACGCTGTTCTATGCCGAAAATATCGAGTTACATAAGTGCAAATGTAGCTATGGATGTGGCGATTTATAAATGTTCACGCTTTTGTTTAAAATGTGTATGAAAATGTATTACGTGAAAGGCATTTTTATTTCTGACATAAATATGATACAAAGGCAGCTTTTGAAACTGCCCTTCACGTTATCAAATACGATGTTTTTTCATGTTCTTTCTTGTAAGCCGCCGCCTGCCGCTCTTCCGAGAATATCGATTTAAAAAAAAAGTGCAAATTAGCGATCGATGTTTTGTCGATTTTATAAATGTTTATGCTTTTATGTCTAAAATGTGTATGAAAAATGTATTACGAATAGGGTATTTTTATTTCTGTGCAGAAATATGATAAAAAGGCAGCTTTTGAAACTCCCCTTCAAGTTATCGACTACGATGTTTTTATTCAAGTTCGTTCTTGTATGCCGCCGTCTGCCGCTCTTCCGAAAATATCGAGTTAAAAAGAGTTCAAATTTAGCGATCGATGTGTCGATTTTTCAAATGGTTTATGCTTTTATGTTTTTTTCAAAATGTGTATGAAAATGTATTACGAAATAGGGTATTTTATTTCTGTGCAGAACAAATATGATAAAAAGGCAGCTTTTGAAACTCTCTTCAAGTTATCGACGACGATGTTTTTTTCAAGTTCGTTCTGTATGCCGCCGCCTGCCGCTCTTTCCGAAAATATAGAGTTAAAAAGAGTGCAAATTTAGCGATCGATGTGTCGATTTTCAAATGTTTTTTTTATGCTTTTATGTTTAAAATGTGTATGAAAATATATTACGTAAAGGTATTTTCATTTTTGTACAGAAATAAGATACAAATTAAGGCAGCCTTTGTAAACTACGCTCCACGTTGTCAGGGATGGTTTTTCATGTTCGTTCTTGTCCGCCAGTTCCGAAAAATGCATTGTGTTATTTTATTAATTATGCATCTTTTCCATAAATCCTTTAAAAAGTTATACATTATTTCGCTGTATCCAAGAATATTGTATGTATTCTCATATTATTGTATTTTAAAATACTACGGCAAACTTAAGCCCGTATTCCGCGGAGCGGCCAATGTTGTGGTTTGAAATCAGCTGATGAATACAAGTTTGTTTTTCACCATAACGCAATTCTGAGCGAATGCTCTTGCTTCTAGTTAGCATAAACGAATATCTATATACTACTTGACTTATATGAGACAAAGTTATTTTCCTTATACAGCGTGTTTTTAGGTGGAAATATTTATTGAATATGTCTCGTTGTGAATGTGAACTACTATTTTTTTCGTTAAACAAAAGATTACGTTGGGCGGCATGTTTATTGCGTAAAAAATTACGTGATTCCGTTCGCAATAATCCTTTATATCATCGTAATACGAACTTTACGTTATTTATCTTATAACGGCGTGAAACCAACAGTAAAATGTGTTCTTTCAAGCACAGTAGTTTTGATTAAAATTGATTTTATCCCAATTTTATCTACAGTTGTGTGTGATGGCAGACGTTTACTGCAGTTGTTATCCTGTTGCCCGATGTACGATAATAGTCATTAGCAGCTTGAACAGTTTTCTCAGCTTCAGTTATAACTAGGTTTAAATTTAACGGTATATTTCCCCATTGATCTTTAATCTATATTGATCTCTGATCTATAGCGAATAAAGTTTTTACATCAAGATATCTCAGTTCTATTCTATACATAACGCCATTTATAACAAATACGGTAATGTTGCACTGTAGTACGATGATCGAAATACAAGCCAAACAGATGTTATCCAGTTCGGTTGTACTTAGAAAAAAAGTCGTTTCTCGTTCGGTTGTTCATGGCTGTACACGTTCACGCAACGAGTATAATGTTAAAACCATACTTTCATCATTCTCTTTTGCTGTTATTGAACTTATGTAAACTAGAAGATGGAAAAAAGTTAGGCCATTGTAATTTGATCTCTCATAAAATCGGACTATCGTAAGACTAATGATCGTAACCTGAACACTACAGCTACCTGTACACTGTATAAACTTTATTATATCTTTACATACTCTAGACACCCACATGTACTGTACAATAAATTCTATAGTACTATACAGCATAAATATAATACTTATTGCGCCGTTGTGGGATTTACGGCGCCTTTGACTGGTCTAGAGTTTCAAAAAGAAGGTGTGCGCAGCTGTAGGCTTTAAAATCGCTCAGCGTCGAAAATCGCTTGGCGTCGGTGCGCCAGGAACGGAACCCCTGCCGCTAACCGAGGGCCGCCTGTATTCACGGGGTGTGTGTGTGTGTGTGTGTGTGTGTGTGTGTGTGTGTGTGTGTGTGTGTGTGTGTGTGTGTGTGTGTCTGGTACGCATCCCCCAGGAATACGGGGGACCACTGTGTATCAAAGTTCACAATAAGCCCCATTAACATTTTAAAATTTTTTTTCTGAAATTCATTAAACATTCTAAGGCTTTCAGGCTTTTATTCTACAGGCAGTTCCTGGTTAACGGCTGGGGTTCCATTCCCGGGTTGCCAATAAGTGAACACCGCCATTAACCGAAACCCAGTGATTTATGGCCCCATAATGGGGTTTATGGTGCTGATAACCAGTTATTGGCGCCGTAAAGCAGCACCCTATGGCGACATAAGCACCCTTATGGTTCGCCATAAGAACCCTTATGGCACCGAAAACCGGAACTCAACCCGTTATGGCACCATAAATTGGCAATTTCATGGCCCTAGACAAGCCCCATAAAACCAGATCACCAATAACCGGGAACTGTCTGTATGCTTATTTTTCTATTTCCTCAATTAAACCACAGTTCCTCATAGACATCAAAATCAGAACCACTGAAAATGCAAAAGGTTCTGTGACAAAATTTCCATATTTATTAATTACCAAAAAGTTGACAGTCACTGCTGGTCATACTTTCGACAGTCACACACACACGTCTGATAGTTATCAGTACCTTGCACTATGAGCACTCAGGAGCAGGGCCACATGGGCTGCTCATGAAGTGGCCCATTGTCAGATGAGTATGGCCTATTGTGATCTCTTTCTCTGATATGATGAACTCCCATTTCCTAAGATCAGGCTTTATTTATTTTAATTTATTATTTTCAGGTTCATTCCATGTATTTTGCGATTTATTTACAATGACTGTTTTCATATATCTAATATAGTCACTAATTGGGATGTTTACATTTGCTTTTATCATGTGGACTGCTTCTTTAGCTGCTTTATCAGCCTCTTTTTTTTTCCTTTTATCCCTACATGGGCAGGGAGTCAATGTATTTTAATATTTTTTTCCATTATTATATAACTTATGAAGTGAAAACTTAATCTGTTGCACATTATTATTTTTTGGATTGTAACTTTGATCGGCTTCTATAGTGCTTCTGGAGTCGCTATAAAACTCAAAATTATTAGAGGAGTGTTCTTTGATTATTTTTATGGCTGATGCTACTGCACATAACTTAGGTGTAAATACTGAGGCATTATTGGAAAGAGAGAACTGATATGTTTTGTCTTGGAACACTGCAGCATATTCCACTCCATGCTCTGATTTAGAGCCATCTGTATATAATGCATACTGTGGATCTTTTCGGCTTATATGCTCTACTGTGTGTTGTCTATGGAGTTCTGGTGTATATGAATAATTTTATTATAAATATTTCAGGTGTGCGCAAATTCTCATTTTATTCATTGTCTAAGGAGGGAGGGATTTACTCTTAAAGGCACTGTATACTTATATTCAGCAACTCAAACAATCTTCTAGCTCTAATTGGGAAAGGTGGTGGAAAGGTTTTCAAAAATAAATCTCTTAAATTATTTTTTTGGTGAATCACTTGTCTGAATTCTTAGAGCACTTTGGTGATGATCTAATGGCCTTCATTATGAAATAGATCTAACGTCTTCAGTGCTGCGTCTGATGCTGAGCCATGTATTTTGCTTCCATAGTCAATAATAGACAGAACTGTTGCTTTATACAGTACAGTAAGTATTGTTTGATATATGATGTGCATTTCCAATTTAGGTGAGTATCAAATACTAATCCCAAAAATTTTGCTGTTTGGCCAATTGGTATAGTATGGTTTCCGATTCTCAAATCTTTTTTTTTCACCTTATTTCCAATTTTTATAAAACATGATTACCTGAGTTTTATCTATGGAAAATTTAAAGCCTACAGATGAGGCCATTCATCTATCTTTACTATGTGTTTACTAGAGATCCATTCTGGATAGTACCCAGTGTAAAGCACACTGCAGCTGTCTATGGACTTGAGAAAAAAAAAAAAGTTTATCAGTAGGCCATGAGTCACCCATGACCTGAGCTGTGTTAGCAGCTCCCATATTGTTCTTACCACCTTGGTATATGGTTGTTGTATTAATTACAATACCTTATTGTATCAATATATCAATAAAAATACTGTATGAGAGAGAGAGAGAGAGAGAAGAGAGAGAGAGAGAGAGAGAGAGAGAGAGAGAGAGCGAGAGAGAGAAGGAAAGAGAGAGAGGAGAGGCAGGGAGAGAGAGAGAGAGAGAGAGGGGATATTAGTT
>NC_061108.1:67485507-67531983 GCF_015104395.2 Macrobrachium nipponense | reverse complement strand
AACTAATATCCCCTCTCTCTCTCTCTCTCTCTCTCTCTCTCTCTCGTCTCTTTCTCTCTCTCTCTCTCTCTCTCTCTCCTCTCTCTCTCTCTCTCTCATACAGTATTCTGGGCTCAGCTCGTGTCGGCCTATGAAAGTATCCTTAATATCATTCTTTCTAGTAAAATTAGCCTAAAATTACCAGAGAAAAACAAAATTAAGAAAATGTCAGTAAAACTGACTCGCTCACTCTTAAAAAGAAGTGTCGGTATGATATAGGGGCGAGTGTGGAACACTACCACGAGACAAACACCAATTAGAACTTCCTATCAGAATCCCCCCAAGAGAGAGCTGATACCAACGGGCGATGCAGCCTCTACTACTACTACTAGAGGACGCCACGGACAGCAGCGCCCCTAGCGTACATCCTTAAATTTTAGCGCTAGCGTCAAGACGCAGATTTTACTTGTGCTGTGCTATCTCAGGATTTATCCCTTTAATCTACGATGGAACGCTCTGCAATTGCCACGGCTAAGTTAAGTAACTCATAAGTAATATTTTACCACATATTTATCTTCCGGGTACCAGTATTTCCTTTTATAGGGGTCATATACGGTTCCCCCGCCCCGGTTTGTCTCGTGGCGGCCATGCTGCCTCGTAAGAATTCCCGGTCCTCCATACTGGGACTTTCTTATTCTTATGGGCTTACTTTATCACGTTCATTGTTTTACATCGAGTTTTAGCTAGTTTAGCCCTCCTACCATTCTCTTAGCTTGGTATTTAGGGCTATTATTTTATTCTGGCCCAGCATCCCGGCTCTTGCTCTACATCGGCTATCGCTGGCTCCGAGTAGGCTTCTGTTTCTTGGAACAGTCTGCCTCCTCCTGGGCTTCTTTCTCTTTTACTAAAAGTGTCTCTTCCACCTTTTCGATGTATATTTTACTTTATTTAGGGTGTTAGGCTAGCCTAGGTGCTTGTTCCTTGTATTGGTACAGCTTGGTTCACGTGGCCCTCTCACGGTTGTGTTGCTCGCGGCCTAGGCCACTTGCGGTCACGTGTTCCATAGCACCTTACCCTGCCCCTACCCTCCCTTTCTGGTATAGGGAGGAGCTGGGGGACCCCACCCCTTTGGTTGTCATGACAACCTCAGTCGCCTTCTCTCATCCTACTCGGAGGTGACCAGGGGTTGCCTCCCAGCGGGGGGTATAGGGCGACCACTCATGAGGTACCGGGTCTCCATGCGGGTAGTTGGTGAGGTGGGGAGGAGTAGGCCATCCCTCCCTCCTCTCTCGCTCCCGCCGTGTTACGCCGAGACCTTCCTCCCCCCCTCCCCAGTTGCTCAGCCACCTCCCTTGCTATACGAAAGGAGCCTTCCGTCGCAGCCGGGGCACCTTTGGTTATAGGTTACTGGCTCCGCTAGCGGGCGGGGTGGGCACTACGAGTGGTCGGTTGCTTGCCTACTATATCCTTATATCTCTCCCCCGCTACCGGAAGGGAGCTTACCCCTTACCTACGCACTCTTCTAGTAGACTGGGCGGCGGGGGAGAGAGTTGGTTTTAGTTTTATTATTATTTTAAGGATATACCCTAATTGTTCAATATTTTACAATGAATTGTGTATTATTATTATTATTTTTTCGACCATCCCCGCCATTTTCCGTCGTGGTTTCCATTACCACCACTCCTGGTTGGTTGCCTTTTGTGCCTCCGCCATCGGCGGAGCCATAGCCTAATATACCACCTGGTTACCCACACGTATTTTGGCGGGGCTCTGGTTTAATCTAACTTTATCGCTCCGGCACCAGCGGAGCATATGTTAGACTGTAAGTGTTTACTTGGTACTCATGTACTTTTCCACTTACAGGCTACCAACTGCCAGGTCCCAGCGTGTAACGCGACGCTGTTCGACCCCTGTGGACATGATGAGTGTAGGTCTCACGCCCCCTGTGCCACGTCGTTCAACGAGACGATCGTCTGGCACCCTGAAGCCTGCGCCATCTGCTACGACCTGGTCGGTCAGCTGGGAGATGGGGTAAGTCCATTATAGGCTTACTTATCATTTTACTAACAACTTCTAGTCGTAAGTTTGTTACCCCGTTCCACCATTGGCAGCTAATCTCACCTTTCTTTTCAGGCTACCGGTGTGAGGGAAGTCGCCCCTCAGCCACCCTGAAAGCGTGGTGGGCGGGCGGCTTCGGGGAAGAACGCCGCCAAAGGCCAGCCCTACATTTTGGGACAGGAAGCTGGCCGTCCAGATCTTCCCCGCGGGCAAGTCCGACGGGTTACGTTGACCCCTTGTTCCGCTGCCCCGCTGATAGCCTCCATCCAGCAAGACCTCCAGCAATCATTTGGGGTCGTAGCCTCCCAGGAGTCTGTCCCGGACGTCGCTGCCCTGGACCTTAACCTTGAACCTATGGCGGTAGGGGGGGAGGATTTGTTGGTTGAGGTAGGTGTGTCGAGCGCCCAAGGTCTTTCCTTGGGTGCTCCTGGATCTTCTCCTGTCCCCTCTTCTTCCGCTTCATTCCAAGGCTTTGCGGGATCTGAGATCCCTATTCGCTCTCCCGCTCTCTCTGTACCTCCTAAGGAGAATGGGAAAGAGAAGAACCGAAGACTCTAGCCAAGACGACTTCTAGGAAGTCGTCTTCGTCTTCTTCGGCTAAGAAGTCGTCGACTTCCTATGCCGATGCGGTGAAAGGCAAAGCCGAGCTCTTCTCAATCAAAGAGCTCCAGAAGCAGGCTTCGAAGGAGAAGGCTCGCGCGTCCCGCGAGTCACTGCCTTCTCCCGCCTCCACCGCTTCCACTCCGGCTACGCCGGTAGGGGTAGCAGGCACTAGCACCTTTGATCCCTCTGCTTTCTCAGCAGGAGTGATGGAACAGGTGGCGTGCTAGTAGGCTCGCAAATCTCCGCACTGGGGACACGGTTCGAGCAGATGTTTGCACAGTTGTCAAACACTCTGTCGCAATCTGGCCAATCAATCAGGATCTCTCTAACAGAATGAGAGAAAATGAGGACCGAGTAGCTGGCTATCTCAGGTTCCTCCCCCAGTCTCCCCACCGCGTCAAGCACGGGGTGGGATTCTTCAACTCCCGCCATATGACTCCTTGCCAGCTTTCTCTATGGAGAACCCATGGAGAGTAGCTGCCTACGCTCCGTTCAAAGATGGAATGGATCTCTATCTCGAGTGTGGAACTCGAAGGATTGAGGACTTCGAGTTTTACCCTCCGGCCTGACGCAGCCTTTCATCGGTTATGCTAGGCTGACGCCAACGGCTTTGACGAGGGAAGACAAGATCTCTAAGGAGTCGGTCCTATATAGTAGAGATCACGCTCAGCGGGAATGGGTTCACTGCCTTGAGGACTGGGAGTGTACGAACACTAAACTCCAGGCCTACAAGAGTCCCTTCACTATTTTCGCGACGGAAGAGGAGGTTTCTCTTCCGTTCGCCACGAAATTAGTGGAGAAATCCCTTCAGGCAGTCCTCAAGGATGAGCCCATCCCACAGTTGAGGGAGGCGGAGTCTACTTCTCCGCTCTTCCGGCCTTCGGAGAATTGTGGGAGAACTTGCCAGCTACGTTTCACGCTTGGTAAGCTCAAACCGGACTGCGCCATGGACCAGTTCGGCGAGAAACTACCAAGGCTGCCGGATTCCCTAATCCAGGCAGAGTTTGATGCGCGAACTAGGTTTGGCAGGTCCCTCAATTCCTCATTATCACGGAAATGGCTGCCCTCTCTTACGCTACGGAACCACTGTTCAAGATTTCTGGCGAAATCTCAGTTTCAGACGGTTCTAACGGACGCTTTTGACTTCTTCCAGGCTAGGAGGAACTGCCGGAAGCATGTCTTACAAGAATGCACCATCAGGCATGAGCCTAATAGACTCTTGGCCGCTAGCATGTGGGGAGCGATCTCTTCCCAGAGTCCGCAGTTAACGAGGTACACCACGAAGCTGCTAGACTCAACCAGAGCCTTAGAGCTAGGTGGGGTATTTCCTCAAAGAGGAAACAGGAATCCGTTCCCACTGCTGGCAAGAAACGAAGAAGGCTGTAAGAGGTTTCCAGCCATATAAAAAACTCCAGCAACAGCAGCAATTTGTGCAGGCGGGTCCCCGGTTACCCAACAGGGACAACCTGCCAGCTCAAAGCAGAACCAGCCTATCCTCCTGTTGCCCCCGCAATCTCAGCCATCCACTTCCTACGCTATCTCGCCGGCCTTCAACCCTGCATATGAGGCTCAAGGCTACACTCAGCCGAGAGTAGGGCGAGAGGTTACTTTCGTCAGCGTGGCGCAGGAAGAGGTACGAGGAGCAGGCAGTTCAGAGGAGGGGGCGTGTGGCCAACCCGCCCATCAACAATGAGGCTCCCCAGGTGGTAGGAGGGAGGCTGTTCCTCTTTCGCCACAGGTGGGGGTTCAGCAATTGGGCACAGAGCATAGTGTCCAAGGATTAGGCTGGAGTTGGATCAAAGATCCTCCTCCAATCATCATTCCATCAGATACCGTCAAAGGAATTGACAGATTACGCGGAAGAACTCCTTCAGAAAGGAGCTATTGCGAGAGTCAAACATCTAAAATTTCAAGGTCGCTTATTCAGCGTGCCAAAGAAAGGCTCAACAAAAAAAGAAGGTAATCTTAGACTTGTCAAAGCTAAACTCTTTCATTCGTTGCGACAAGTTCAAGATGCTTACCCTCTCGCAAGTAAGGACCTTACTTCCGCGTGGAGCCGTCACATGCTCCATCGATCTTACAGACGCATACTATCATGCCTATAGCAGGCACTTCCGCCCATTCCTAGGATTCAGGCTAGGAAATCAAACATTCTCATTCAAAGTGATGCCCTTCGGTCTGAATGTAGCCCCCAGGGTATTCACAAAGATAGCAGAAGTGGTTGTACAACAATTGAGAGCTCAGGGAATCATGGTAGCAGCATACCCTCGCGACGATTGGTTGATCTGGGCACCAACAGTCGAGGAAGTCTCAAAGCCACCAAAAAGGTAGTTCACTTTCTGGAACATCTGGGGTTCCAGATAAACAAAACGAAATCCAGACTTACTCCGGAATCTCGTTTTCAGTGGCTAGGAATCCAATGGGATTTGTCTTCCCACAATCTGTCAATTCCAGTGGTCAAACGGAAGGAAATAGCAAAATCTGTCAGGCAATTTCTCAAATGCAAACAAACGTCAAGAAGAAAACCAGGAGAGAATCCTAGGGTCTCTTCAGTTTGCTTCGGTAACAGATATCCTTCTGAAAGCAAGGCTGAAAGATATAAATCGAATTTGGCGGTCAAAAGCAACTCCAAATATCGAGACAAGTTGTCAGTAATTCCACAGATCCTCCGCAACCAACTACGGCCTTGGTCAAAAGTAAAGAACTTAGCCAAGAAAGTACCCCTCAATATCCCCTCCCAGTGTTAACCATTCACACGGATGCATCCTGTCCGGGTGGGGGGGATACTCTCAGTTTCAAACAGGTTCAGGGGACTTGGTCAGTTCAATTTCGCCAGCTCCACATAAACGTGTTGGAAGCAATGGCAGTATTTCTTACTCTGAAGAGACTGCTTCCCTCGAAGAAGTCTCATCTAAGGCTAGTTTTTGGACAGTGCAGTGGTAGTTCATTGCATCAACAGAGGAGGGTCCAAATCCAAGCATGTGAATCATGTCATGATAGCCAATCTTTGCATTAGCAAACAACACAAATGGCATCTGTCTGCCACCTCACCTGGCAGGAGTAAGAAATGTGATAGCGGACGCCCTGTCCCGGTCAGTTCCTCTGGAATCAGAGTGGTCTCTAGACGTCGGGTCATTCCAGTGGGTAAGCCTGAGAGTCCCAGGTCTCCAAGTGGATCTCTTCGCCTCACAAGCGAACCACAAGCTCCCTTGCTATGTGGCCCCAACCTGGACCCTCTGGCGTATGCCACGGACGCCCCTGTCGTTGGATTGGAATCAGTGGAGGAGAATTTATGTTTTTCCTCCAGTGAATCTTCTCTTGAAGGTCCTAAGCAAAACTAAGGTCTTTCAAAGGATAGTAGCTCTGATTGCACCGGACTGGCCCAAGAGCAACTGGTATCCTCTTCTTTGGAATTGGGTCTCCGACCTCAACGGATCCCCAATCCCAAGCTATCACAATCAGTACAAATGAGGACTGTGTTCGCTTCCTCAGGAACTCTCCAGACCCTAACTTTATGGACTTCATGAAGTTTTGGCGGGGGGGGCTAATAAAGATGCTGACATTGATCCACAGAATATTCTCTTCCTAGAATCAGATAAGAGAGAGTCAACCATTAGACAATATGACTCAGCTGTTAAAAAATTAGCATCTTTCTTGAGAGAATCGAACACTACAACCATGACAGTTAATTTGGCTATATCCTTTTTCAGATCCTTGTTTGAAAAAGGTTTAGCAGCTAGCACGATTACCACTCATAAATCGGCTTTGAAGAAAATCTTTCAAGTAGGTTTTCAGATAGATCTGACTGAATCTTATTTCACATCTATCCCTAAAGCCTGTGCTAGACTTAGACCTTCTCAGAGGCCTACTTCAGTTTCATGGTTCTTAAATGATGTCCTCAAACTAGCTTCAGATACTGACAACTCATCTTGTACATTCATAATGCTCCTGAGGAAGACATTATTCTTATTAAGCCTAGCCTCAGGAGCTAGAATTTCAGAACTGTCGGCTCTATCCAGGGATGCGGGTCATGTGGAATTCCTCCCATCAGGAGAAGTTCTACTTGCTCCGGATCGTAGCTTTTTAGCCAAAAATGAGGATCCTCTTGCAAGGTGGGCTCCTTGGAAGGTTATCCCACTTCCACAGGATCCTTCTCTCGCCCAGTATCAACTCTTAGAGCCTTTCTATCTCGTACTTCTTCAAGATCCTCAGGTGCTCTCTTTCATGAGAGAAAAAGGTGGTACTTTGTCAGTAAAAGGCATTAGACAGCAAATCCTTTACTTCATTAAACAAGCCAAACCCTGAGTCATTCCCAAAAGCACATGATATCAGGGGAGTAGCCACCTCAATTAATTATTTTCAACATATGAACTTTGAGGATCTTAGAAAGTATACTGGATGGAAATCCGACAGTCTTTAAACGGCATTATTTAAAAGTCCTTGGAATCTTTAAAGTTTTCAGCAGTAGCAGCGGGAAACATAGTTTCCCCTGATACTGTATAGTAGTTGTAGTATAGATCCAGGTCTCCTTTCTACCTACATCAGCCAACAT
Organism: Macrobrachium nipponense; assembly: GCF_015104395.2. NCBI lineage: Eukaryota > Metazoa > Arthropoda > Malacostraca > Decapoda > Palaemonidae > Macrobrachium > Macrobrachium nipponense. The sequence continues at coordinate 67,524,791 of NC_061108.1, read as the reverse complement.
GCCTCACCCTATCGCCAGGCTATTCAAATATCATAGCCTTAGCCGTTGAATCATATAGTGGATTGTCCCTTATTTTTTGCTAGGGGCATCCACACTTGTACTGATATGTACTTCAGTGTACCTAACCCTTATTTTTATGCTATGGGTAGGACACAATATGTTTGTATATATTCACCATTTTTTGTATTTATGATGAACTTCAGTGTACCTACCCTTATTTTTTGCTAGGGTAGGACACAATGTGTTTGTATATATTTTGCATATTTGTATTAATGATGGATTTCAGTGTACCTACCCTTATTTTTATGCTAGGGTAGGACACATGAGTTTGTATATTTTGTAATTTTGTTAAGTAAATCCCCTTTTTTCTTTATATTACATGCAGCACTGTAATTTACTGTAATTACCATTTAAGTACTTTAAGATTACTAACGTTCTATTATTTTACTGTTTAGTGTAAGTTAGTTTAAGTGCTTAGTTTGTATGCTGTAATTAATTTAGATTTACTTATATTATATCCATCATTTTACACTGTTTTTTCATTGTTCCTTTTTTCCCATCTTGTCTGTTTCTCTGGTACTCTTTCATAGGCTGACACGAGCTGAGCCCAGAAAAGGGATTTTGACGAAGGAAAATCTATTTCTGGGTGATTGGCTCGTGTCGCCCTATGAAACCCCCCCTTTATGGTTTGTTTTCCCCCCCTTGCAGGACAAGATGTATTTAGCTGTTTTATTTAAGGATGTCCGCTAGGGGCGCTGCTGTCCGTGGCGTCCTCTAGTAGTAGTAGTAGAGGCTGCATCGCCCGTTGGTATCAGCTCTCTCTTGGGGGGATTCTGATAGGAAGTTCTAATTGGTGTTTGTCTCGTGGTAGTGTTCCACACTCGCCCCTATATCATACCGACACTTCTTTTTAAGAGTGAGCGAGTCAGTTTTACTGACATTTTCTTAATTTTGTTTTTCTCTGGTAATTTTAGGCTAATTTTACCTAGAAAGAATGATATTAAGGATACTTTCATAGGGCGACACGAGCCAATCACCCAGAAATAGATTTTTCCTTCGTCAAAATCCCTTTTTTATTGATATATTGATACAATAAGGTATTGTAATTAATACAACAACCATATACCAAGGTGGTAAGAACAATATGGGAGTGCTAACACAGCTCAGGTCATGGGTGACTCATGGGCCTACTGATAAACTTTTTTTTTTTTCTCAAGTCCATAGACAGCTGCAGTGTGCTTTACACTGGGTACTATCCAGAATGGATCTCTAGTAAACACATAGTAAAGATAGATGAATGGCCTCATCTGTAGGCTTTAAATTTTCCATAGATAAAACTCAGGTAATCATGTTTTATAAAAATTGGAAATAAGGTGAAAAAATAGATTTGAGAATCGGAAACCATACTATACCAATTGGCCAAACAGCAAAATTTTTGGGATTAGTATTTGATACTCACCTAAATTGGAAATGCACATCATATATCAAACAATACTTACTGTACTGTATAAAGCAACAGTTCTGTCTATTATTGACTATGGAAGCAAAATACATGGCTCAGCATCAGACGCAGCACTGAAGACGTTAGATCTATTTCATAATGAAGGCCATTAGATCATCACCAAAGTGCTCTAAGAATTCAGACAAGTGATTCACCAAAAAAATAATTTAAGAGATTTATTTTTAAATAACTTTCCACCACCTTTCCCAATTAGAGCTAGAAGATTGTTTGAGTTGCTGAATATAAGTATACAGTGCCTTTAAGAGTAAAATCCCTCCCTCCTTAGACAATGAATAAAATGAGAATTTGCGCACACCTGAAATATTTATAATAAAATTATTCATATACACCAGAACTCCATAGACAACACACAGTAGAGCATATAAGCCGAAAAGATCCACAGTATGCATTATTATACAGATGCTCTAAATCAGAGCATGGGTGGAATATGCTGCAGTGTTCCAAGACAAAACATATCAGTTCTCTCTTTCCAATAATGCCTCAGTATTTACACCTAAGTTATGTGCAGTAGCATCAGCCATAAAAATAATCAAAGAACACTCCTCTAATAATTTTGAGTTTTATAGCGACTCCAGAAGCACTATAGAAGCCGATCAAAGTTACAATCCAAAAAATAATAATGTGCAACAGATTAAGTTTTCACTACATAAGTTATATAATAATGGAAAAAAATATTAAAATACATTGACTCCCTGCCCATGTAGGGATAAAAGGAAAAAAAAAGAGGCTGATAAAGCAGCTAAAGAAGCAGTCCACATGATAAAAGCAAATGTAAACATCCCAATTAGTGACTATATTAGATATATGAAAACAGTCATTGTAAATAAATCGCAAAATACATGGAATGAACCTGAAAATAATAAATTAAAATAAATAAAGCCTGATCTTAGGAAATGGGAGTTCATCATATCAGAGAAAGAGATACACAATAGGCCATACTCATCTGACAAATGGGCACTTCATGAGCAGCCCATGTGGCCCTGCTCCTGAGTGCTCATAGTGCAAGGTACTGATAACTATCAGACGTGTTGTGTGACTGTCGAAAGTATGACCAGCAGTGACTGTCAACTTTTGGAATTAATATATGAAATTTTGTCAGAACCTTTTGCATTTTCAGTGGTTCTGATTTTGATGTCTATGAGGAACTGTGGTTTAATTGAGGAAATAGAAAAATAAGCATACAGACAGTTCCCGGTTATTGGTGATCTGGTTTTATGGGGCTTGTCTAGGGCCATGAAATTGCCAATTTATGGTGCCATAACGGGTTGAGTTCCGGTTTTCGGTGCCATAAGGGTTCTTATGGCGAACCATAAGGGTGCTTATGTCGCCATAGGGCTGCTTACGGTGCCAATAACTGGTTATCAGCACCATAAACCCCATTATGGGGCCATAAATCACTGGGTTTCGGTTAATGGCGGTGTTCACTTATCAGCAACCCGGGAATGGAACCCCAGCTGTTAACCAGGAACTGCCTGTAGAATAAAAGCCCGAAAGCCTTAGAATGTTTAATGAATTTCAGAAAAAAATTTTAAAATGTTAATGGGCTTATTGTGAACTTTGATATACAGTGGTCCCCCGTATTCCTGGGGGATGCGTACCAGACACCCCCCCCCCCCCCCCCCCCACCCCCCCCCCCCCTGTGAATAGTTGGAACCCCTATAAAAATGCTTAAAACCTCCTATTTTCGTAGTTAAAACTCAGGAAATCCCACTTAAAATTTTTAGACCCTTTTTTTTAATGGTTTTATCACAAAAAGTGCATATTATGACAAAATTGATAAAAAACCAGGAATTTGTGGATATTTCTCATAGAAAAATACTGCAAATAGGCAAATTTTTCTCAAATAATGCGGGGAAACTTTCCAGAGAGAAATTCGCAAATGTGTGAAGACGCGAATGCGGGGGTCCAATGTACCTTTTCAGTATGTATATATGGAAGCATGAGTAAATGTATTTATTGTATGAAAGCATATGCCTTTGTGCAGTTTTTAATTTAATTTTGATTTATTCAGTATTTTACAAATGGGAGACTTGAAGGGAAAATTTGCAGTGGATAACAATTTATCTGACTACGTTAGGACCCCTTCGAGGTCGATTTATAAATAGAAAAATGTTGGCTGAGGGCCAAGATTAAAATTCAAGGGAAAGGTGTTAGGAAAACTCTAAAGATCAAATTTACTGGCGATATTAAACTTCTAAATACTCTATGATGCAGGGCATCAGCGTGGGTGCTAGTGATCCTTGAGGTCTGATTTAGTGCTAGAAACAGTTGCTTGGAGCACTGAAACGTGTTCAGGACACGTGTAGAGATTTGCAACATGCATCTAAGCCACAGCTCTTACAAGAAAGAAAAGGTCCACCTCACACAGCAATGATGGATATGGCTGGGTATCTGTAACATAGGACTGTTCTATAAACACATGTGTAACACACACAAAGGGTTAGACATGTGCGGCGATGCCGCCAACACTTAGACTTGTTTAAGGTAAATGTTACGTTCTCAGAACTTCCTCAGAGTAAAATGTTACTCTATTGAAGGGTTAGGATGTAACACCTTCAGTAAATTTCTCTCAGCAATTACTAATATCAAGAGGTTAGTTAAGCAGTAAGCATTATTACACCACATTCAAGGGAACCACAGTTCTTAAATAAGAGTAGCTTATAGAATAAGGGAGCACAGCTGTGGGGGATTGACAAGGGTAACAATGAAATGATTGCACAAGCCCAGACACAGGGAAAAGTATAGGAGATACAAGGACTGCCACTACATCCGTATCTTACCGTCTTTTGCTGGGGTCCTCTTCATAGAAGACATAGATGAAGGAAGGGAAATCTACTCCAAGGGTGTCTGGTGAGAGTCCAAGGCTGGCCTCTTGTAACAGACTTCCCCCCGACTTCCTACAGAGCGCCAAAACAGACATGCTTCCGACCGCCATTTAACCACTCCCATTCATTCTCTCTCTCTCTCTCTCTCTCTCTCTCTCTCTCCTCTCTCTCTCTCTCTCTCGTCTCTCTCTCTCTCTCTCTCTACACACACAACCTTTGTGGGAGATGTTTGTCAAAAATAAATAAAACTATCATTACTCTCCATATTACCTCCCCCATTACATTTGACAATATCTCCTAACACTCACAACATCCACACTAAATTACCTTTCGCAACACCCAAGGATGCTCAGATGCAGGTCCCCTGGATCTTGTTTGAGGACCATCATACACTCTTTCAGTTACATCGCCATTCACTTCTTCCAAACCACTTTCTTTCAAACTCCCATTATATCTCCTCACTACCATCCTCCCAAATTCCATTCACTAATTCACCGATGTCTTCTAACTCTGGTTCCAACATCTCCCCTATTTCGGCCACCAAACCACTCAGTTCATCCATACTTCTGTCAAACTCCTGCAAAGACTTATCCATCCTATCAACTACCTCCTCACTACTCAGTTTCCTTCTCACTGAAGTCTCATTTGTCCCTGTCAACTCAAACCCACATACACTACAAGTATCATTCATTCCGCAAAAGTCATCCGTAGCATACGCTTTATCAACCGTTTGCACCCTACCACCAACCCCTTTACCATGCTGTTCACGCTTTTTCCTTCCACTTCCTCTCTCCACACTCTTCTGTTTTCTTCCATACTCAACCAACACCAACTGTCGATCTCCCAGACCAATTTGTTTACCGACAGTCAGCTCATACTTATTCACCTGGTATAACATCAGCCACTTCAGTCCTAACACTAACACTTCTACTCTCTTTCATACACCTATCCAACTCATAATCCTCTACTATTTCCAAAATGTTGTTCCACGACAACCTTTCATTCGTCCATCGCATTTTCTCCTTACGTTTCAGATTTAGAAAACTCATACACACTCTAAGGCACAGTCGCCAACAACTTCCTCACTAACTCTTTACACTCATTTATCCCTTCATCCCCAAACTTTTTCCTGGCTAATGTTTCCAACCTGCACAAATACATCGACACGACTTACCAACATTCATTCTTACCTCATCAAAACCATGTTTTCTCCTATATCTAACACTACTCCTTATCCTCTTCGCCTGTTCCACAATCCTGGCTTTCACACTATCATAAGGCACATTCCCCACACTCATCATTACCCCATACATATTCAACAAAAATCACGTCAAAAAGCTACCCAACTCTCTTGCCCAGACTCTCTTTGCCTCACAATACCTCTCATATTCCTTTAAAAAAATCCCCTATGTCCCTACTACCATATTCCTCGTATTGTGCACATCTAGGTATCTCTCTCATATATACAGCCTTTCGTACTTCCCGCTCACTCTCACTTTCGCTACTAACATTCTAATCCCTCTTAACCTCGTCCAAATACAGCGAATCAACTTCCATACTAACATCCATGCTCCTGATTATGCTCTTCTTACCCTTCTTTCTACCCACCTGTTTCCACTCACCGCTATCCAAATCACTCTCAGCCCTTTCCCCAATGTATTCAGTCCTAGTCTCATCCTGTCCGTCATCCTTACTAGCCTTCTTTCCTTTAGTCTCTTTTTTTCCTCAGCCCCTTCTTATTTTCTTGTCCTCCGGTTTATCCTTATCCTGTCTCTTTTCCCTTCTTTTCCTTAAACCTATCACAAACAATCATTCGTCACTCGTAGTTTTCATCCCCTCGCTCTTCCATGCTCTTTACCACTTCTGGCCTATCACGGGAAGACCTAGTAGGCCTACCTCCTACAGCTCCCTCTCCCATGAACCCCTTCATCATCTACCTGCATCATCTCTTGCACTGCATTCATCATTACCCCCAATTTTTCAATCATACCATTTTCTCAACCATTCTCCTCTTCCGTCCTTTCATTCTTCTTTCATTTCCACTTTTGCACTCCTTAGCATTCCTCTCATTTCCTCTAACTCGCTCCTCAGCTCCTCACACTCTACCCTCAACCACTCATTATTCACTTCCAATTGTCCTCTTACTTCCCTCTCCAACCTCAACTCCTCCTTCAGCCTCTCCACCTCACTCAATCCTTCCATCCCAAACTTTCTCACCACTCATACACACTAGCCTAGACCAATTGTCCTGCAGCTGCCACACCAGCAGTCCCTGTTCGGGTGCCAAAAAATAATGTGGCGGGATCACAAGCTTATGAGAAAGCAGCAAATCTCCCCCACATAAACTTAACCTCTCTGGCTACCAAACCCACCCTCAATCACACTTTCCTCTTAACACTACAAAATACAGCAGGACAATTGACCCATACCTACATACAGAACAAAAAAAACACAAACAAGTACTCACCTCTGGCTTCTGATACTCAGGGCTAGGCTGTGCTGTCCACTGGATATAGGCTATAGGCTAGCTGACACACAACCACCGCCGACAACCAAACACAAACCAACCACCCGAGACCCACAACCCCACAAAAACTCGATAACCTGACAAATCACTGCAGATGAACACCAACACCTCGAAAGAACACGACAACCACACGACTTACAGAAGCACAACAACCTGCCAAAACCAACACTGCCCCAACCACCACTCACAGACACCGTAAATGCACCACCAACCTCCTTAACCTCACCACAACCAGACAGACACACGCACAACAACTTCACAACCCCAAAATCTATCAAATAACACCAAAACAACTAAACACCAAAGGATAACTGCTGCCAAAACCAACACTAACTTCTCAAGATTCCTCACTCCTTACGACTCTCGTAACAGATTTCCCCCGACTTCCTACAGAGCGCCACAACAGACATGCTTCTGACCGCCATTTAACCACTCTCTCTCTCTCTCTCTCTCTCTCTCTCTCTCTCTCTCTCTCTCTCTCTCTCTCTCTCTCTCTCTCTCTCTCTCTCTCTCAACTCTCTCTCTCTCTCACAACCTTTGGAGATGTTGTCAAATATAAACTATCATTACTCCTCTATAACGTGAGAGAGACTTTCTCTTGTCGACCTCCTTTATTAATTCGTTCTGCCCTCAGGCGGTTTTCCTTGCTTAACCCTTACTGGACTGGCATATATATCGATATGCAGCTCCTCAGGCCAGGTAAACTCTGAGGTCTGCCAATTTATGAAAAAAAACATCAATGGAAAGAGGAAGATATGCAAATGTTCATGGTGAAAGAAAATAATTATAAAAAAATTTCCTTACCTTCCATGAGAAAATTGAAAAAAGGATTTTGACGTAAGGAAAAATCTATTTCTGGGCGATTGGCTCGTGTCGCCAGCGAAATATCCTTTAATCTATTATTTCTAGGGTAAATGTACTAACACATACCAGAGAATAAATAAAATAAAGAAAAAGGTCAGTATGACTGACTCGCTCACCCTCTAGGAGGGTGTCGGTATGAACACTAGGCGAGTGAGACCACTACCACGAGCCAAATGCCAATAGAAATCTCCCACTACAAAACCTCCAATCCCCAAGAGGGGATTCCGTCCCACAGAGGGAGCAGCTCGTACTACTACTACAGGCCATCCCATGCTTGCGACTGCTGCGCCTCTAGTGGCCATCCTGAAGTTAGCAGGACAATCTTGAGCGAAGGGATGGGTAGGGGGGGTATTTCGCTGGCGACACGAGCCAATCGCCCAGAAATAGATTTTTCCTTACGTCAAAATCCTTTTTCTGGGCTCAGCTCGTGTCGCTTGCGCGAAATCGACCAGAGAAACAGCTCAAGGTTGTAAACAAAATAAATAAAATATAATACAAAACAAAATAGGTCTCAAATAAAAGATAGAAATAAAAGAATGAATATAATTGCTAGAAAGATACAAGTACACAGTATAACAAAAATCAGCAAATATGCTTAAATTACCCTTAAATCTAATTATGTTAATAATATAGTAATTTACATATACAAATAGTACAAATGATTTACCTATCCAAATAAATCTGTGAACAACATGTATCAAAATTAGAAAAGCAATTAGTATAATTTACATATACAAATAGGTACAATGATTACCTATGACAATAAATCTGTGTAACAACATGTATCAAAATTAGAAATAGCAATTAGTATAAATTTTACATAAATATTTGATCAATGATAAAATAATATATCTAGGAAATGTATATGACTTAATATACAAAACCCGTAACCATTGCATTATGATGTATCCCCTAGCATAAAATAAGGGGATAACATCTATGAGATCAGTCATGGTTAATCAGATGTGAGTGTCCCTAACCAGACAAAAGGGGCATATACAATCATAAAGCAGCTAAGACACAAGGTAAATGTTAATGAACAAGGCAGGATAGACGAACTGTTGGGTGAGGCAGGTAGGAAAGGAGGACTGAATCTTCTACTATAATCTAGCTAGAGTCAGGGGAAACAATGTTACCCGCTGCTACTGCTTGGGAATTTCAGAGCTTCCAAGGACTTAAGGTAGTGACGTTTGAACACTGTCGGCGATTTCCATCCGGTATACTTCTTTAAATCAGCAAAATTCATATGCTGGAAGTAATTAATTGAGGTGGCTACTGCCCTGACATCATGTGCTTTTGGAAAGGAGTCAGGATTGGCTTGTTTGATAAAGTACAGGATTTGTTGCCTGATGCCTTTAGTGGATAAAGTACCACCTTTTTTCCCTCCTAAAGAGGGGCCCCGATGAGGAAGAGGAGGTCCTGGATAGAAAGGCTCGTAAGGTTGAAACCGGACAAAGGGAAACATCTTGTGGAAGAGGTGTACCTTCCAAGGTTCCCACCTCATCAAAGGATCTTCATTCTTTGCTAAAAAGCTACGTTCCGGAGAAAGTAGCACTTCCCCGTGGGAAGGAATTGAACATGATCCGGATCTCTGGATAAAGCCGACAGTTCTGAAATTCTTGCTCCTGAAGCTAGGCTTAATAAAAACAGGGTTTTTCTTAGGAGCATCATAAACGAGCATGTGTCATTATTGGTTTCGGAAGCCAGTTTTTAGAACATCGTTTAAGAACCACGAAACTGACGTAGGCCTGACAGAGGGCCTAAGTCTAGCACATGCTTTAGGAATAGACGAGAAATAGGTATCTGTCAAGTCTATGTTAAATCCAAATGAAATATCTTTTTTTAATGCTGACTTGTTTGTCGTAATCGTGCTAGCTGCTAAACCCCTTTTCAAATAAAGATCTGAAAAAGGATATAGCAGAATTAACTGTCATGATTCTGATATCTGACTCTCTCAGAAGGTTGCTAACTTTTGACGGCAGCATCATACTGCCTCAAAAAGTTGAATCTCTTTTATCGGATTCCAGGAAAAGAATATTCTGAGGGTCAATATTCGCATCTTTGTTTTTGCCGCAAACTTCATGAAATCCATAAAGTTAGGGTTTGAGAATCCCTGAGGAAGCGAACACAGTCTTCGTTTGTACTGACTGGGAGAGCTTGGGAGGACTGGGGATTCCGAAGGGGACGAAGACCCACAGTTCCAGGATCAGGGGGTACCCAATTGCTCTTCGGCCAGTCTGGGGCTACTAGAGCCAACTTGACCCCTGAATGTCCTGAGTTTGTCTAAGACCTTCATAAGGAGATTCACTGGAGGGAAGACGTAAATCTTCTCCCAGTTGTTCCAGTCCAGAGCCAGGGCGTCCGTGGCGTAAGCCAGAGGGTCCAGGTTGGGGGCTACATAACACGGTAGTTTGTGGTTCGCTTGTGATGCGAAGAGATCCACCTGTAGCCCTGGGACTCTTTGAAGGATCCATTGGAACGAACTCTCGTCTAGAGACCATTCCGACTCTAGGGGTACTGATCTGGGATATGGGCGTCTGCTATGACGTTTCTTCTTACTCCAGCTATGTGGGTGGAGGAAAGATGCCAACTGAATTTGTCTGCCAGGGAAGAAGATGGCTATCATGACGTGATTTAAGATGACGTGACTTGGAGCCTCCTCTGTTTATGCAATGTACTACCACTGCGCTGTCCAAGACTAGCTTTATGTGGGAGTACCTTGGTGGGCGTAATCTTTTCAGAGTCAAGAAGACTGCCATTGCCTCCAGTACGTTTATATGGAACTGACTGAACTGGGTTGACCAAATTCCTTGCACTTTTCTGACTTGGGAGTACCCTCCCCAGCCGCTTAAAGACGCGTCTGTGTGGATGGTAATCCCTGGTGGAGGGAACTGAAGAGGGACTGACACTGACAGATTCTTGACTTTTGCCCACGGCCGAAGCCGGTTCTTTTAGAATCAGAGGAACTGAGGATAGCTTGTCCTGGACCTGACATTTGCTCGAGAGCGCCAGATCCTGGTTAGATCTTTCAGTTTGGCTTTCATTAAGATGTTCGTTACTGAAGCAAACTGGAGAGAGCCGAGGATTCTTTCCTGAGCTCTCCTTGATGCTAGTTTGTGACTTAGAAATTGCTTGACTGACTTCGCTATTTCTTTCCTTTTGGTGGACGGAATCGCAAAGAGTGTGTGAGGATAGATTCCAATGAATGCCTAGCCACTGAAAGTTTGACTCTGGGGTGAGTCTGGACTTGGATCTGTTTATCTTGAATCCTAGATATTCTAGGAATTGGATCACTTTCAGTGTGGCCTTGTTGCATTCTTCGACTGATGGGGCCCAGATCAACCAATCGTCGAGATACGCTACTACCATAATCCCTTGAGCTCTGAGCTGTTGTACTACTACTTCCGCTAGCTTCGTGACCCTGGGTGCCACGTTGAGCCCGAACGGGACTACCTTGAAGGAGAACGTCTGGTCTCCTATCTTGAATCCCAGATACGGACGGAAGTGTCTTGCAATAGGGATATGATAGTAGGCGTCTGTAAGATCGATAGAGGTGGTGACGGCCCCACGGGGAAGTAAGGTCCGCACCTGTGAGATCGTGAGCATCTTGAACTTGTCGCAGCGGATGGCTAGTTTAAGCGGGACAGTCTAAGATTCCTCTTCTTTTGTTTGAGCCTTTCTTTGGGACGCTGAACAAGCGACCTTGAAATTTCAATCTCTTGACTCTGACTATAGCTCCTTTCTGAAGGAGGTCCTCTGCGTACTCTGTCAATTCCTTGGAAGGAAGTTGACGGAAAGGTCTGGCTGGAGGTGGGTTCGTCAACCAGCTCCAACCCAGCCCTTTTGACACTATGCTCTGAGCCCACTGGCTGAAGTTCCACGGTGGCGAAAGTGAAACAGCCTCCTCCTACCTGAAGTTCCTCATTGGTTCTGGTAACCCCCTCTACCTCCTCTGAAGTGCTTTTCCCCTATTATAGGGGGCTCCCGATCCTCTCCCACGAAAGGAGGACCCGCTTACCTCTGCCTCCCTTGTTCGAGCGGTCAAACTTCTGAGAAGCTTGACTCTCGAAGGCTGGATTGTAAGCTGGAGAGATGGCGTATGAGTGGAGGGTTTGAGGCTGAGGGGATATCACATAAATAGGCTGTGATTGACCTTTAGACGTGGAGGGCTGAGCTGTCTGCACTAACCGGCACTGTAGGAACTTGTTGAGGGAAGCGCGGCTGCTTCTTTTGGTAAGGTTTGGAAACGTCTAGGCTTCCTTTGACCCCTTACCTTTTGGTGTCAAGTCTTGCCTTCTCCTAGCCGTAAGACCCCACGGTCCTTAAGGCTTTGGTTCAACCTCGTAGCCTCTGCTTGTACTTCCTTTACCATAGCCTCTGGGAAGAGATCTGCGCCCCAGATGTTAGAAGAAAGCAACCTATTTGGTTCATGCCGAATGGTTGCCTCTAGTAATACATGCTTTCTGCAATTTGTTCTAGCAGTGGCAAACTCGAACATGTCTGATTGCACCGTTTGAGTCAGGGCTTTGGTTATAAGCTTAAAAATTGGTTCTGAACCATAAGCCATGGTAGCTACCTCAGACATAGCCATCAGGTTGTTTGGACCTGGCTAGTCGTGTTTTCGAGTCAAACTCCGTTTGAATAAGACTATCAGGAAGCCTGGGCAGCTTTTCACCAAACTGCTCCATAGCACAGTCAGGTTTGAGTTTGCCAGCTGTAAAAGTGTTAGGCAAATCCTCCCATAATTCTCCAATTGACGGGAGCAACGGAGAAGTGGGGTCTGCTTCTTTCGCTGAGGCATGGGTTCCCCTTTCTGAGCTGCTGAGATGGTCGACCTCGCTATCTTGGTAAGGAAAGGGAGCGGGGTACCTTCGTCCATCGTGAAGATGGTAAAGGGACTTTTGAATGGTTGGATCTTGGTATTCGAACAGTCCATGTCGTCTAGACATCTAAGCCATTCTCGTTGGGCCTGGTCCCGAGAATAGAGGACTGTCTCCTTTGGTACCCTGTCATCTCTAATCATAGCCGAAGGCGGTGAGCCTAGCGTAGCCTATGAAGGTAGGCTGTAGGCCTTCCGGGAAGAACTCGAAGTCCTCTATTCTTCGAGTTCCAAACTCCGGTATGGAGATGAGACCATCTTGGAATGGGGCGTATGATGCTACTCTCCAAGGATTGTTCATGGAGAAAGCGGGTAGCGAGTCATTGCGGGGGGGAAGCTGAGATCCGCTAGTATTGGAGGTTGAGGGAGAGGCAAGAGGGGCTTCTCTTAGACCGGCTATAATAGTGTCCTGAGAAGTGATCCTGTCCGACAGGCGGGATATCATATGTTCCACACTCGTCTTAAGGGAGCCCACTAGGTCGCCCACCTGTTGCAACAGGCCAGCATTGGTGTCCAAAGCCGGAGCTGCTGCGGAGGTGGAGGGGAGACTCTGAATAGGCACCAAAGGTAGTGAAACTGGTGATACTGCCGGGGTGCGGGATTTCTCCTTAGGTTTACTCTTTGAGGACTTTGAGCCGGAGCTAGACCCTTTAGACCTGTCTGGGCCGGGATTACGAGCCGGAGACTTGCGCGAGGAAGAAGACGAGGACGTTTTCTTCGAAGACGATGACGTCTTAGACAAGGTCATATGTTTGGACTTGATCTTAGGTCTAACCGAAGCCTCTGGAGGAGTATATAACTCATCATCCCGCCCTAAAGCCTTTGGAAGGATGGAGAGGTTGCAGGGTAGGAAGAAACAGTCACTCCCAAGGGAGACCCTTGGGTACCTGCATTACTTTACCTCGGCCAACAGGTCGTCTATACCTACCATAGGTTCAACATTTATATCCAGGGTTGCGACATCCGTGGAGATATCCTGGTCTTGTTCTGTTAAGGAGGCCGCCAGTTGTTGTTGGATAAAGGCAAATAGAGGGGTCCGCCTCTACCGGGCGGGTCGACGTACCCAGTTGCCTTGCCTCCGGGAAAGATTAACAGAGCTAATCGCTTCTCCAGTATGTAAGGGCTGACCCTTGGCGGCGTTCTTGCCAAAACCTCCGACCCAGGCCCGCAGGGTAGCCAATGCCGTATCTCTTACTGCCGGAGCCTGTAAGAGAGGGTATATTTTAGATTTAAGAATCACTTAAAACTAAAACTTAGAATATACTTAAACTAGATGCCCTTAAAGTTAAAGTGAATAACGTAAACTTAAGTACTAAAAGAACGGCCGGAGCAGCATGCGGAGATGGATACTTAACGCCTTCCAAAAGCTGGCTCACCAGATCGTAACATATGGTAGCACGTCTCATGGTACCAGACCTGGATGTCCCCCGTGCGGAGTCGCGCATGGAGCATGGGACCGGCAAACTTTCGTGTCCACGGGGTCCTGAAGTGTAGCGGAAACATCCCGGATGCTCACAGTTGGTGGCCTGTAAGTGGGAAGACACATGATATATCTTCGAGGGGAGGAAACACTTACAGACTAAGGACAAAGAACTCCGTTACTGCCGGAGCTCGGAAAAAATTTGGGCATAACCCCTCCCTGCATTGCCTGAATAGGCTATAATCCCGGAGAGATCCGGTAAACTGAAAGGGAGGGGTAGGGATGGTTTAAGAAACTTAAGATAAACTTAAAGATAACTTAAACCTACATGCAATGTCATGCAGTGAACCGGACTAGGTCCAGTGAAGCGGAGTGTAGTAACTCAGCAATACGGTACGGTTAGTAAAGCCTACTGTATGCTCCGGTCCAACTACGGTGGACTATACCCTTCCGCTGGATACCAGGGCTCCGATAGGTGGGAGGAGCTCTAGTAAGGAGGGAAGGACGAGATGACATACAGACTCGAGCTAGCCCGGAGCGGCAAGGAAGTAACGGAGGGGGGGAAGGCCAGGCCCCCCACAACGTACCACCCGGCCGAGCCGAGAAGCGGAGAGGTCGGAACCAGTCAGGGGCTGTCGGACTCCCAGGTCCCTCCGGTGGAGGGGAGAGGGGGGACCAGGCTCGGGCATCGCGGGGCGAGCAAGGACAGACCGACCCACCCCCACCCGACTCATAGGAGAGCGGGAGAGGGGGAGGGGGGAGGGGGGACTGGCAGGCGTCTGGCTGACTCGTGATCACGTAGTGACCACGAGGCGATAAACTAAGATACGGCAACCAAGCCTAGGCCAACCAACTGATCAGAGAGAAGCTATCGGGAAGCAACCTGAACTGAAAAGCGGTAGCATATAGGCCCATAGGGCTAAACCGACTGATCAGAGAGAAGCTATGGGTGGAAGCGAACCGAACTGATCAACGGTAGGCTAGGCTCTACGAGCCGGGACCTAGGCTAAGCCAGACGCTAACTAACCTCACAGTGACAAAACATATAAATATATATATAATAAAAATGAAAGAAAGAAGGTAAAATAGCAGGAGAAAAAATCCAGGAGTGTGCGACTAGCCCGAAGGCAAGTCTACCACTCAAAGCTAGTCAGGGGCCGATACTAAGAACCTGGACTAGGGTCTGGATAGAAAAAACCTACACAAGGTGAAATACATACATGTATAACCACTTGAGTAGACGTAATAACGCGGATAATCAAAATAATAGAGCGTAAAATAATAAGGGATGTTCTAGGTATGGAAGACCAAGAACGAACCCAACATGCGGCAGGACCATGCTGCCATGCTTCCAGCCCCCGAGAACGTATCTATACCTAAAAAACGGCAAATACCGTCTCGGGGACGGAAAAAACTCGCTAACCGTAAATACTGAGTACTTAACTTAGCTGCTGCAATAGCTGCACGCTCCATTATCGAAAATCCGAAGAAAGGGCACAAAATACACAGAGAGAAAATAACACGTGTGACTCGTGCGAGCTAACTGAAAAGGATGGCCACTAGAGGCGCAGCAGTCGCAAGCATGGGATGGGTAGTAGTAGTATACGAGCTGCTCCCTCTGTGGGACGGCTCCCCTCTTGGAGGGTTTTGTAGTGGGAGATTTCTATTGGCATTTGGCTCGTGGTAGTGGTCTCACTCGCCTAGTGTTCATACCGACACCCTCCTAGAGGGGGGTGAGCGAGTCAGTCATACTGACCTTTTTCTTTATTTTTATTTATTTCTCTGGTATGTGTTAGTACATTTACCCTAGAAATAATAGATTAAAGGATATTTCGCGCAAGCGACACGAGCTGAGCCCAGAAATTACTATTCACAACCCCTTGTCTTTACAAGACTAATCGTAGATTTTACCAACTTATATGTTTTTTCTAATAAATAAATTTATTTTATTTTGTAAAATTATAATTACTGCTCACACTATATCAAAACAGATAAGAAATAAAAGCAGTACCAAATTCTTAGCATTTTTGTTGAAAAATATTTACGTAAATTAACCAAGAACGAAGATTCAGTAATTTTTTTACTTTTACATGTTTTTTCTAATATTTCTTTGCAATTTAGTTTGTAAAATTACATTTACAACCAACATACAAGAACAAAAAACAAAACAACAACAAGCCCTTGGTATACATATTTACAAGCAAATTTACAAAAAGATGTCATGTGAGAAAGACACGCAGAACATTCCCCTTCAAGCCCCTTCAAGTCACAAGCACTACTGAAGTCCTGAGACTCCCACACTCATGATCTTAGTCAGTATAAAAGTTGCCATAAGTGAATTTATGGGCTATAAAAGTATTGGCACCTCTTTCCTACCAGATTCTTTCCAAATCGATGGCGCATAATATTGCTTAACCACAGGATCAATCTGTCCACCACCCCAAACCAGACTCCCGAGGATCAATCCATCCATTAAGGATTAATTCTCGGATCTTGCTATCTGATGCCAGAGAGAGAGAGAGAGAGAGAGAGAGAGAGAGAGAGAGAGAGAGAGAGAGAAGAGAAGAGAGGAGAGAGAGAGGTTGGCATCAGGCCTAGACCTGGCATTTTTATTCTAATATTTTGGGCCAGCCCTTATGAGAGCGAAAGTCAGCTCAGTGGTCTACTTTTATGATATGTAATAACACTTCTTAATAGCCCTAGCCCGTGATACACAACAGTCTACTCCCACATGTGTAACAGGTTGACTCTCCCCTCCACTTTCTGCACTTCATTTTTGTTTTGATTCAAACTTCCAATATATAAGGGCATGGTGATTACCACCCTTGCACTTAGAACACTTGGCCCAGCAACCATTGCATAGTAGTCAGCTGATAAACACCTAAAGCTGCTTTCTACAAACGGCTTCTTCTCTTTCTTGAACTGAGAGCTTCCCTTCACCCAAAAACTTTAAGCGCCTAAGTGCCGTGGTTGGTATGGTGTTGGCATCCCACCTCGGTGGTCGCGGGTTCGATTCTCGGCCATTCCATTGAGGAGTGAGAGATGTGTATTTCTGGTGATAGAAGTTCACTCTCGACGTGGTTCGGAAGTCACGTAAAGCCGTTGGTCCCGTTGCGGGAGGGAGAGTGTGGGGGCGCCTTTTGTATTAACCACTGGTTTCCCAATGCAAAATAAAATCACCATACAAACAAACAAACCCAAAAACTTTTCACTGGGATGTAGTTTTCCACAGAACACACACTGCAGCTTTGAAGCAACACACTGCAGCTTTGAAGCACTTTCTTCTTATGAAGTTTGAAGGGCAGAGACCGAACCCTGGATGAGCTTTTTCTGCCTTTTTTCCACACTGGGATCCTCAGTTTTATGGTGGTTCAGCTGTTTCTTGCCCCTCTACTTCTCGTTGCAGGAATTCCAACACCCCTTCAAAGTCTCTTTCCTCTTATTGACAGTGAGACCAATCCAATCAAATCTCATTGGGAAGCAGGGACAAGATCAATGGCGCCAATATCTGCCCTTGGTCCCTTTCTACTCCAAGGGCCTCAAAACTATGGACGTGGGCTGCTAATTTGTCTTGCAATTTCCACAATGCTGAGAGTTGAGTGTTGTACTTTGGTTTCCTTGACAAGGTAATTGGCATTAGGTCCTGAATGTGGGCAGAAATGATCTTGTTTGGTTTTGCATACCTCTCTTCCAACAGCTGACATGCTAATTTGTAATTAGCTCTTGTCTGGGCTAGGCCCTGTATCACTCTCTTTGCGTCTCCTTCCAATACAAAGCACAGGTATATAAATTTGGAGACAGGAGACATAGGCTTATCATCCACAACAGCCTTGAACTTATCCCAGAACGGCATTCGTTCTGTTATTTTCCCGCCAAATTTTACCAGCTCAAGTTTAGGCAATTACAAACTTAAGTGTTTTACTACTAGGCTCACTTGCAGAAAGTACACTGCCCTCACTAGCCTTATTAGAATTCACAAGTCTGTCCTTTCTAGGATTTCTGCACCAGCAGCATGTGGTTTGCCTACCTCTTGGAGCAAACCATTGGCCTAATAGATTCCTCTTTTGACTTCGTCAGGATTCTTGATCAAGCGTTGCCCCTTTTGATTTACATCTTCCCACTTGTTGTTCACCTAGTGAAGCTTCACTTAAATTTTCTGTGGCACAATGTAGGCATGTTTCATCATTCATTTGTGCCAATTTGGAATAATCTGGAAAAATTGGAAATTCATCTTCACTTTCTTCATCTCCCTGGGTCTGGGCACCATGTTGATAATTGTGGGCCATAAGCCCCTCATTTGGAGGTGTAGTCTCCTCAGTAACTCAAAAAAACTCTGAAGAAAGGAAACAAGCAGCTGCTCTATGGTTCCTTTATTCCTCTCACAAAAAAATCAAAATTCAAACAGCTCCGGGAGCTCGCAGCAGGTCCCACAGTTTTTTTTTTTTTTTTTATGTATCTCAGTTTATTCAAAAATTCACAACAATGGTACAGAAAAGGTACACAAACCAGTTGGTAAAACAGATTACACTCTCAATATCAAAATTAGCAATAAACTCTGAAAAAGGAGGTATCAGATACGACAAGGGACAGGGTGTGGGTGATAAGGCACAGGGGATAGGGAAAAAGGATGTGATCATTGCAATAAGGGGAAACCAATATATTTGTTTTACAACACAAACAATTTACCTCATTATACACTCTATAAAAGTCATATAAGAAATGTTTAACAATTATTCAATATCTTCTTAAAAAGAGCAGACCTCAAGAAAATTTCAACATATTGATGCTATGTAAAAACAAATTGGGAGCTTTCTCTTGGACACTACAACATACATTTTAACAATACGTAAATGCATGATCAAGAGCATTCTCTTGGACAACAAACGTACAACCAAGGAAGTGGCACTTGTCTGCAATTCACCTTACGGGGGGTCTCGATGTAATAGTAGACTCCCGATCAAGGAAAACGACATCCTCAGCAGAGTGGATGTTAGACAACCACTTTTCATAAAATAGCCCACGTGCTTCCACAACTGGAAGTGGACCTGTTCACTAAATATGGTAATCATAAACTGCCAGTCAAGCAACAGCAAGAGATGCCTTCCTACAAGACTGGAACAAATGGAAGACGATATATCTTTTTCCTCCATTGTTCCAGATTTCAAAGATGATGAGCAAACTCCTAACCTTCAAAGAAACAGCTTACTTAATATCCTCAAATTGGCCAAACAGGCATTGGTTCCTATTTTTTTAAACCAGCGTGAGTAGAGCCTTTTTTAGGCTCAGAGGTCTGGTTAAACCAATCTTTTATCCTATCCTATCCTATTACTTTAACAATGGATGAATAGATAAATTTCAATACTACTACAGTGGTACCTCGAGATACAAAAGGCTCAACTTACGAAGAACTCGAGATACGAAAGCTGACACGAAAAATTTTACTGCTTCTTACAATACCGAAAAGTTTTCAAGATACGAAAGGTTTCTGAAAGTCCGAGATTCGCCCGATAACAATTTTGAAACTTGCGCCGTGCGCCGCCATCTTAGTTCTAGTAGACTCGCCACCATCCTCCTGCTCTCCCATTGGTTCCTGATGCTAGCCAAGCCATGAGATCCTTCTCTCCTATTGGACAGCATCCCTCCCATCATGCATCTTACATGGTGGCGTTCCTTCGCTTGGCCACTTCGCACCCGAAGCTTTATCGTACACATGCGGGATTCGTTCGGTCCAACGATTTCGTTTTGTATCGTAAATTTGTTAGTGATTTCGTTGTGCTACTTTATCGTGTTGTGAGAACCTAATTAGTATACGTACTACATACGTAACTTAATTACGTACGGTACATATAGTCATGGGTCCCAAGAAAGTTGCTGAAGTTCACAGAAAGAAGAGAATGCTTTCTATGGAGACAAAGATGGAGATAATAAAAAAGTATGAAGCTGGCTTGCGGTTGATTGTGATCGCTAAGGAATACGGCCAAAATCCGTCGACGATAGGCACCATCCTTAAGCAGAAGGAAGCCATCAAAGCAGCTACACCTTCCAAGGGCGTGACTATTTTGTCCAACAAGAGGAGCCATGTGCATAATGAAATGGAAAGGCTGCTTCTTGTATGGATCGAGGACAAAGAAATTGATGGCGATACGATAACTGAGACTGCAATCTGCCAGAAGGCCAGCGCTATTTTCAGCGATTTGATTGCCCAAGCCGAAGACGACGGCAGAGAGGGGACATCAACGGCAACCCCAGAGTTCAAGGCTTCTCATGGGTGGTTCAAAAAATTCCGTAAACGGACTGGCATCCATTCGGTGGTGAAGAAATTGAAATTACGTAAAGTATAAAAAAGTAAAAAGAAATGTAAAAATAAAAAAAAGACAAAATAAATTTTTTTTAAAGTTTTTTGTAAAGTTAAGTGTTACAGTTTTGTTAATGTGTTTTGTAAAGTTTAGTTTGTTTTTCTGACATTTTTTTATGTTTCGTAAAGTTAAGTGTATGTATCTGCTGTTTGTCCTCCTCCTCCTTTGCCGCCACTTTCGGAGATAGCCTCACTCGAAAGGTAAGCTTCCACATTTTACGTTACAGTAATAATATTTCTTGTACACTAATAGTATACACTTTATTTACAGGTTTTGCATTTTTATTCTTAATTTAGGTATTGAATGGTCATAATTGTTGTAGTATTTCATTGTTTATAGGTCAATTTAGCTTTATTATGAAATTTACTGGGGTGTTTTTGGAGGGCTTGGAACGGATTAGCCATTTTACATGTAAAATGTGGTCCAGGATACGAAAAACTCATGATACGAAAGGCGCCTTGGAACGGATTAATTTCGTATCTCGAGGTACTACTGTACTGTCTGCTGTTTTATCCCAGTCAGTAGGAGGAAAAGTTGTTTATGACTCCTATCAGAGCCAAGACCTTCACAGGAGAATTTTTAAAATATTATTTACCATGAAAATTGCTCACCCAACATTGCTAGGTACTAGCTAGTGCAAAAACTGCAGACTTCATATATCCAACAATATCAATATGTACAGAAGATATGGTTAGATTATATCCTAAACAAAAACCCAGTCAGAATTTCTAGGGAAACAATTTAAAATTTTCTTATCCCTTTTGAAGACAAATGCCTTGTTGTTACAACAGTCATGGCATACAAGGCAGCATTAATAGAACCATTGATTTATGAATTCGAGATTGACTGTATTATGGAAGTTGTCACTTTCCTTCTGTGGTCCTTTGCACTACAAAGACCTGCTCTCAAAAGGTTCCAATTACTTGGGCCGTGAACAAGGCACTTAGACTTCAATCAGCCCCACAAATACAACCACAACTCACAAGCTACAATAGGTGATCATCTTGGTTGCATAACAACAGGAGCTCATATTAGCAAACTGGGCTCTCTTAGACGGAGACATACATCATGCAAACGGCTGACCATCAGTTATTGTCCTCTGGCCTGTCATTTGCAGCCAAGAATAGCAACACTATTGCCCCGACCATGGGTCTTCCTAATAGGCAGAGGTATGCTGACTATTGGTGGGAAAGGTTTGACAATACTGCAACCATACCCAGCAGGTTTAGGTAAGACACCACAGAACTTCACCCTAAAAAATGTAAGTTTGCATTTAGTTTCTTGTTCTTTGCTGCCAAACCTAAAGGTATTTGGAGTAAAGAATGGGACCTTGAAAACTGGGGCTTGACCCTGGACCAAAAATGTTTTTGGGTTCTTGCGATTAAAGTTCAAGAGCTATTCTGTCAATTTCTTTGTAAAGCTCCTTGAGGACGAGAGAGTGACTACAGGCAGTCCCCGGGTTACGACGGGGGTTCCGTTCTTGAGACGCGTCGTAAGCCGAAAATCGTCGTAAGCCGGAACGACGCTTGGAAATATGTCTTAAACTAATAAAAAGTTTATAAAAAACCTTACTTTTGTAAATCCTTTTTGGTTACACTACATGTCGTTTCCTGTAGTTTTATGTACAACCTGGAGTTATTTTCATAAAAGAATGCTGGTTCTTGAAGGTAAAAACTATTGTAATCCTCTGGTGACACTACATTCTTGAAGTTTTATGTACAACCTGGAGTGATTTTGCAAAATCTTGAGGGCTACAAGAACAGCTGATTACTATTTACGTATCATATAGACTAATTAAAGTAAATGTATCTTTAAATAGGCTTATATATTAGTATCAACAAAACATTTCCTGCCATGAGTCAGAGGCCGTTTAATGAAACGAACACTTCTCTGTCCTATCTGTTCAGAAAATAAACGTTACGTCAATCCCCGAGACCATTGTTGCCAAAGCGTCTTCTCTCTCTCTCTCTCTCTCTCTCTCCTCTCTCTCTCTTCTTCTCTTTCTCTCTCTCTCGTCTCTCTCTATCTCTCTCTCTCTCTCTCTCTCTCTCTGATCAAATTACATTGGAAACTTGACATACGATTGCCCTAATATACGAATGTTTTGAGATATAACAGAAAATTTGCGAAAATACAAGCTTTGATATACAACGAAATATTTGAGATACGATTTTGCGATGAGTGTTAGTTGTATAGGCGACCGATAAATGGCGTTCAGTCTGTTTGTTTGTTGGTGCTGCATGTTAACACGTCGTTGTTTAGTTCGTTGTATTTGCGCCTATTTTTCGTGTTATTTGTCTATTTTATTATTAACCATGGGTCTCAAAGCTAAAGACAAAGCAGGTGATAAGAAAAAACCCAAGAAAATGATTTCGATGGAAGCAAAACATGAAATTATAGCAAAGCATGAACGTGGCGTTCGTATCGTCGATTTGGCAACGAGTATGGTCGAAATCCTTCTACAATATCCACGATCATCAAGCAGAAGGAAGCCATAAAAACCCCCGAGACCATTGTTGCCAAAGCGTCTCTCTCTCTCTCTTCTCTCTCTCTCTCTCTCTCTCTCTCTCTCTCTCTCTCTCTCTCTCTCTCTCTCTCTGATCAAATTACGTACTGGATAATGTCTCTCTTTGGATACTTCGATTTTGCCAAATATTGAGGCTACAAGAACAGTTGATTACTATTTACGTATCATATAGACTAATTAAAGTAAACGTATCTTTAAATAGGCTTATTTATTAAGTATCAACAAAACATTTACTGGCATGAGTCAGAGGCCGTTTAAAAAACGAACGAACACTTCTCTGTCCTTAACTCGGAGCGTCGGAAGACGCCTCTCTCTCTCTCTCTCTCTCTCTCTCTCTCTCCTCTCTCTCTCTATCTCTCATCTCTCTCTCTCTCTCTCTCTCTCTCTCTCTGATCAAATTACTGGATAATGTCTCTCTTTGGATACTTGGAATTTGCGTTGTAATCTAACCAGAAACTTCGTTTTGTTATTATTACTGGAAACAAACAATGATTTTTTCATTATTTGCGCTTTTGGACTGTTATATGTAAACTAGTATGTATTCATTCGCTCGGAAACTAGTTCCGCATATGAGGCGTCAGTAAAAAACATAGAAAAATACAACATAAAAAGTGTCGAAAATCATCATAATCTCAAAATTTTTGTTGTAATCTAACCAGAAACTTATTTTTAATTAATATACTGTGCTAACTATAAGGATTTTTATCATAGTATGCGTTTTTAAAAGCGTCGTTAACTCGGAGCGTCGGAAGACGCCTCTCTCTCTCTCTCTCTCTCTCTCTCTGATCAAATTACTAGATAATGTCTCTCTTTGGATACTTGGAATTTGCGTTGTAATCTAACCAGAAACTTTGTTTTGTTATTATTACTGGAAACAAGCAATGATTTTTTCATTATTTGCGCTTTTGGACTGTTATATGTAAACTAGTATGTATTTCCGTTATATCGCTCGGAAAAACTAGTTCCGCATATGAGGCGTCACTAAAAAACATAGAAAAATACAACATAAAAAGTGTCGAAAATCATCATAATCTCAAAATTTTTGTTGTAATCTAACCAGAAACTTATTTTTATTAATATACTGTGCTAAACTATAAAGGATTTTTATCATAGTATGCGTTTTTTAAAAGCGTCGTTAACTCGGAGCGTCGGAAGCGTCAGCGTCGTAACCTCGGAACAAGCGTCGTAACCCAGGACGGATTTTTCCATTGAATATTTAAGAAAAAGCGTCGTAACCTCGGAACGTCGTAAGCCGGAACCGTCGTAACCCGGGGACCGCCTGTATACTATAAAAAAACAGGTTTTGATGTAGGAAAAACATATTTTTGTTGGTCGCTGTTGAGTTCTCAAAACCCTCCCATTTTCCTGACAAAAAGACATGGGATTATTGTTCATTGACCAACAGAAAGGAATGGCTTCTTGGTCCATTTTTGGTTGTAGTATGTAGACAATATGAAGGCACATGCACATAGCTACATCTTCTTGCAGGTTTTGGCGTAGATAAACTGGGTTTAACTTATATCCTAGTCCATTTATACTCTATTACCTGTTATAATGTTTATTATAATGTATGACACAATACCCGGCCACAAGACCAGTTAAAAGAGAATTCTTTGACATTAGTCTGGTCACCAAGGAGCTCTGGATGGACCTTGGAAGGGTAATCCTTGAGGACTCAACAGTGACTACCAAAAATAGGTTTTTCTTATGTCAAAACCTGTTTATCATTTCAGTACAGTGCCCTCCTGTACTATATGACTGGCTCTGGATACTCAGTTACTGCTGTCTATTTGACTGCTACCTGCTCCTGCATGCCTGTCTGTGCATACACACCTATTTTCTCCTTGGTGTACTAAATGTAATGTGTTTTGTTGGCTTCTGGGTGTTGGACAGCGTCAGTGCTCTTTACCATTTTCTCAACTGTGTCAGTATCTGTTCTAGAACATTCTTTCCACCCATTCCTGTGTCCTGCAGTTTCTTCAGGTCACTTTATTATCTAAAGAACCTGGTAACCTGTCTCCACTCATGGGTCCACATTTGCATATTCTGCTGCCAGATGGCCAAATCCCTGCTTTTCTGAAAAGTCCTCCCCAAGTGTGTTGGAGTCTACCAGTAATCTCATGCACATGATTGCTATCAATCCCACAGGCAGAACTGTGACTTGGAGTTGTTACTCTCCAGTTCTTTTCAATAAGTGAGGCTTCCAGAGTCTAGCTGGCCCTTTGTGTTCTCTTATCATCCCACAGGACTTCAACTAACCACCAGATTTCTTCTTACTGCTTGTGACTGACAGCTGTGACAGCAACTTCTTGTCTCCTCATCTGCTGTTTCTTTAACCCTTAAACGCCGAAGCGGTAAAAAAAAACTTGTCTCCCGTGTGCCGGAGGTGTTTCGGAGTGAGCGCGGAAGCGGAAAAAATATTTTTTTCAAAAAATCACAGCGCGCTTATTTTTCAAGATTAAGAGTTCATTTTGGGCTCCTTTTTTTTCATTGGCTGAAGTTTAGTATGCAACCATCAGAAATGAAAAAAATTGTCATTATCATATATAAATAATGCGATATATGATAGCGCAAAAACGAAATTTCATATATAATTGTATTCAAATCGCGCTGTGTGCAAAACGGTTAAAGGTAACAAGTTACTTTTTTTTTCGTTGTAATGTACACTAAATTGCGATCATTTTGGTATGTAACACATTGTAAAACGATAAAAGCAACACAGAGAAAATGTTATCACAAAATAATGCATGAATTCGTAACGCGCGGACGTAAACAAATATTTTTTTCAAAAATTCACCATGAATATAAATATTGTCCTAGAGACTTCCAATTTCTTTCAAAATGAAGACAAATAATTGAATATTACATACTGTAAGAGTATTAGCTTACAATTGCAGTTTTCAACCATATCTGACGAGTTAAAGTTGACCGAATGTCGAATTTTTTTATATATTTTTTTTATATGCAATTATTTAGGAAATTAGAAAAGCTACAACCTTCAAATATTTTTCGTTTTATCCTACATGAAATTGCGCACATTTTCATATATAAAACTCTATGAAATGCCTAATATGAAACGGAGCATATATTCCGAGAATGGGACGTACGCATTTCGGAGATTTGTGGTGGAGAATCCGCGCACAGAGGGAAGCAATGTTTTTTTTTTTAATTCACCATAAATCTAAATATTGTGCTAGAGACTTTGAATTTGTTTCAAGATGAAGATAAATGACTGAATATTACTAGACTGTAAGAGTTTTAGCTTACAATTGCGTTTTTCGACCATTTCGGTAGAGTCAAAGTTGACCGAACGTGGTTTTTTTTTTATTTATTGTGATTTATATGCAAATATTTCAAAAATGAGAAAAGCTACAACCTTCAATTATTTTTGTTGTATTCTACGTAAAATTGCGCACATTTTCATATATAAAACTTTATGTAACTGCTAATTTAAAATGGTGCAAACATTACCGCAATCGCACGTATGATTTTTTCGGAAGAGTTACCGCGCGGACATAAAGAAAATGTTATTTTTTTCATAAATTCACCATAAATCGAAATATTGTCCTAGAGACTTCCAGTTTATTGCAAAATGAATGTAAATGATTGAATATTACTAGAATATAAGCGTTTTAGCTTACAATTGCATTTTTCGACCATTTCGGTAGAGTCAAAGTTGACCAAAGGTTGAAAATTTGTTACATCATTTTTTATATGAAAATATTTCAAAATTGATAAAAGCTACAACCAGGGGTTGTTTTTAGTTGTATTGTGCATGAAATTGCGCACATTTCCATATATAAAACTTTATGTAACGGCTAATTTTAAAATGGTGCAAACATTACCACAATCGCATGTATGATTTTTTTCGGAAGGGTTACTGCGCGGACGTAAGGAAAAAGTTTTTTCATAAATTCACCATTAATCGAAATATTGTGCTAGAGACTTCAAATTAGTTGAAAAATTAAGGTAAATGATTGAATATTACTAAAATATAAGAGTTTTATCTTACAATTGCGTTTTTCGACCATTTCGGTAGAGTCAAAGTTGACCGAAGGTAGAAATTTTGGCACTTATCGTTATTTATATGAAAATAACTCAAAACAGATAAAAGCTACAATCATGAGTATTTTTTTTTTTTTGTATTCTACATAAAAATGCGCACATTTTCATATATAATACTCCACATAACGGCTAATTTAAAATGGTATAAAAATTATGTCAAATTGACGAAATAATTTCCGAGATGTGTCACAGATACTTTTTAGTGCGGCAAGAAAGAAATTTGCGCTTGCGCGCCTGCGTAACAATTGTAAACAAAACAACACCTTGATCCATGAACTCCCAGCATCCCCCAAGGCGCATGATTCAAGAGTTTTCGGCTGGTAGGCCTAAAAGTATTTTTCCGCGAATTTTTTAAAAAACTTTTGTATGTCAACGTAAAATACGTCCAGTCGGCACCTGAGAGACAAAAAATGTTGACGTAAAATACTTCCAGTCGGCGTTTAAGGGTTAAACAGTTCATTACCTCATTGTGCCTTCCGTACTGCTTGTTTGCTGTTATCTGGATGTTCATCAATCACTTGCCTTTTTAGATTTTATTTGATCTCATTTACCTGGCACCTCAGCTTTACAGACTGTTCATACCCTACATGAGACCTCAGAAACTGTAGAAATGGTCATTTTTTTCTTCCTTCTCTTGGTACCTATGGTTATTCATTGTAAGTTTTGAAGAGTGTCTTGTAAGCTATAATATGCAGTAGTGAATACAGCAATACAGGTAAGCTCTGCATGTGGGTTTATATGTGTGCTTTGCAGATTTCATGTTGAGCAAGCAAGCACATATTGTTTTGTACTGTATTTTGTTATTTCCACATTAAAAATTTAAACTAAAATTTTATAATAATGTTTAGTTTTGCACTATATTGGCTTAGTAATACTATACTGGTCGTACTAATTACATTTTATCAAGGGATGCAGTCAACCCCCCCGTATTTGCGTTTTCAAGATTTGCGTATTCACCTATTCTCGGATTTTTCTGTGAAACCCATTTAAAAATTGTTCACAGGAAAACTCGCTCATTCACGGGTTTTTCTGTGGAATATATCAATAAGAATATTCGCTGGGTACCTGCTATTTGTGGATGTGATTTTTTTTCCACAAAGCAATATTCTGCATTTTCATATTCACAGTACATATAATATGTAACATTAAATAATAATGTAAAGTAATAATAATACTTATTCGCGGATTTTTCTGTGATGCATTTTTCGAGTAAATTGAGGAAAATTCGGTAATTTGCGGATTTAAAAAAATTCATTATGTACTGTATTTTTCATGCTATTTTTGTGACTAAATACATTTTTTATCATAAGAAATGTACTTAGTCACAACAATAACATAAAAATAGTTAGTTTTAAAAATTTTTAGAGAGGTATTTAATGTTCCAGTTATTAAAATACAGGCAGTCCCCAGTTATCGGTGATCTGGTTTTATGGCACTTGTCTAGGCCATAAAATTGGCAATTTATGGCGCCATAACGGGACGACTTCCGGTTATCTGTGCCATAAGGGTTCTTATGGTGCGCCATAAGGGTGCTTATGTTGCCGATAACCGGTTATCAGCGCCATAAGCCCCATTATGGTGCCATAAATAACTGTTTCGGTTAGTGCCGGTTTTCGCTTATCGGAACACCTTGGGGAATGGAACCCCCGCCGATAACCGGGGACTGCCTGTACACCGTTACTGTATAAGCATTTTAGAGGGGCTCTAATATACTAGCATTGGTTGGAGTACCTAACCCCCACGAATACAGGTGGAGTCCTTTGTACTACAGTTCATAGAATATAAAAGTAATGAGATACAGTGAAACCTTGGATTTCGTACACCCTGGTTTTCATGCGATTCAGGTTTTGTAGACTTTCCAACAGAACTTTGACCCGGGTTTCGAACATATCCTATGATTTCGTATACCTCGTGAGCAGGCCCCTAAACAAAGCATCCCATGTTGTCTTTTGACCCATTCTGCTTTTGTGTTCATTGTTTTTTGTGCTTTTTTTTTGTTGAAGTGCAACTGCTAAATAAGCCATCATGAGGCGAAAGAAAGTATCAAGTACCAACCCTTCTGTAAAAAAGCAAGAATCACTATAGAATTTAAGAAAGAACCCGTAGCAAAGTCTTGGAGGATGTTGCATGCTGATGTCAGTAAGAAAATGCCTACAACAAGTGCTGCTGTTAGTGAATTTAAGGCTGGCAGAGCCTTGTTTGAAAAATTCAGAAAGCAAACCGGCATACATAATGTGCCTACTTTAGTGATTAAGGACATCCTTGCAAAGTGAAGTGATGTAAAGAATATTGTAGAGAATTATCGTCCCAACAAAGATGATATAATCCATATCTCCAGCATCTTTAATGACAATTCCATGTTTCACTTTAGGCAACTTTTAAAGAAACACCAGAGATAAATGTCTCTGGAGAGTTTTGTTGTGTGACAAGGGGTCCAGTGACCCTCAACCTGGACCTACTTCCAGTAAAAAATGAAGAGGGGACGTAACCTTAGATAGTGCCAGTAAAAGATGAAGAGAAGAGGTAACCTCAGATAGGTCCTTGATCCCTGAAGTTCTTCTGGAAGGGGATTTCCCTTTCAAACAATAACCTCTCCTCCTCCCTCCCCCTCCTCTCCATCTCCAATACACTGACAAGTCTTCCATGAAGGTAAGAGTGATGTTAAATGTGTATTGATCCATTTCATTAGTCATTTATATTTATTTCTCTTTGTTTTCTGTATGCAAAACTGTGTTTATTCTCAATGAAATGTATATTTTGTTAATATTTTTGGGGGGTCTGGAATGTATTAATTGGATTTACATTATTTTTTATGGGAATTATTGTTTTGGATTTCGTAAGTTTCGGACTTTGAGAGACGTTCTGGAACAGATTGCATACGAAAACAGAGGTTCAACTGTAAAATAATAATAGGACAATATGTAATATATTAAATGAAAAGGTTAAATATTAGTAATACGTAATACTAGACTGGGTACCTGTAATATAGTAATAATATTAAATCATATGGGTACTCACCAGTGATGAATGTTGATTATTGATGATGATGATGATTAATTAGCTGTGCAGTCTGATGAATGACGATGAAGATGACTGCCCAGCTAAGTAGAGGTGTTACATCTCTGAGGCTGCCTCTTCACCTTCTTCAGGAGGTGCATCTTCAAGGGTTTCAGGAGGCACCACCTTCTTGAGGTAATTGAACATGTTAATAAAGGTAGTAGGGCTGAGTAAACAGGGTGGCAAGTCCTCAAAGAATGACCTCCCCAAGTAATTTAACGTTCATACTTGTTCTCAATGCAGGCAATTGCGCTTTTGATCATGCCGTAATGGGCTGCTACTTCTCCATTACTTATGTCCTCTATTAACGTAACAGTCATGTCTACTTTCTCATCATTGGTCATTAACTGTAAGGTCCTCTAGCGCTTAGGCTCTTTGCCAGAAGCCGTGGGAGAAGCAGAGCGGTTAGAAGACATTTTAGTTTTCTGTCCCACCGCTTATCCCACATTAAGGGGTCGGTTGCCTGATGCGCCTTCTCCACTGCCTTCTATCAAAGGCATCATCTTCCACCAAACCTCTTCTTTCCATATCTTCCTTCAGTTTATCTCATCATCTAATTCTCTGTCTCCCTCTTGATCTTTCTTCCTCTAACAGGTTCCTTCCAAGCCCTCTTCACCCCCTCTTCATCATCCATCCTCAACACATGCCCATACCACATCAATTGCGACTTTTATTACTCTGTAATCTTTACTAAGCCTGTCCTTATTTCATCATTTTCCAATCTCTCAAGCAGCGATATTTCCATAATCCACCTCAGCATTCTCATCTCTGTTTTCTCAAGCTGTACTTCCTCTTTTCTTCTTAGAGCCCATGTTTCTGATCTACATAATTATTAACATTGGTCTTATCACTGTGCTATAGATCTTGACTTTTAGCTTGATTGGCATTTTCTTATCACATATACTCCAACTACCTCTCTCCACTTCCCCCATTCAGCTTTTATCCTACTGTCAACTTAAGCCTCACATCCTCTCTTTCTCTTGGCTTAAAGTAGATCCTAAGTATTTAAACTTCCACATGTATGATCGAGCCTCTTCTTGCTTGCATTACTGTTCTGCCTCTGTCTTCCCTACTGTTCACCAAAACCTCTTTTATTCACATGCACCTTTAAGCCACCCCTCTCTAAAGACTCCTGCCACTCTGCAACCCTTCTCTGTAGGTCTTCCTCATTTTCGGCAGTAATCACCAGATCATCGGCATACAACTCCCACAGCTCTTCATTCCTGATCTCTTTACTTAACACATCCATGACTAGCACAAACAAAAGTGGGCTTAATGCTGACCCATGGTGCATTCCAACACTAACTTCAAAGTTTTTTGTTCCCCAGCTGCTGTTATTACTTTTATGCTCATTCTTTGATATATCATCTCGACCAGCCGAACCAACTTTTCTGGGACTTTCCTCTTCCTCAAACACCTAAACTTCACTTCCCTTGGGATTTTATAGAATGCTTTCTCCAGGTCTATAAATGCACAATAGAGCTCCTGGTTTCCCTCTGGCCTGTTTTCCAGTAGCTGTCTTACTATGAAGATGGCATCCACCATCCCTCTTTCTCTCATGAATCCATACTGCTGTTTCCCGATCTTTACAATCTCTCTTAATCTCTCATCCAGTATCCTCATTTTATGAGAGAATGTTGAAGTGAATTGAGTCAGTTGTTGCTATGGTATACTACTTAACATATGATTATATGTATATATATTGATTTTCTGCACATACTACATATACATATTAAATGTTGTAAGATGATTTTGAAATATACTTACGTACGTAAAAATATACTTACGTACGTAAGTTCATAAAGTGTTTTAGGATGATAAAAGTATGTACAGCAGTTCTAAAATACATAAGACGACAGGAATAGCAGGGTATATATGTTTACATCTGCATTATGTAGTATTTTCTTGTATGTGCTAAGTATATTTTTGTGATTAAATACAAATTTTATGATAAAAAAGATTTACGTACTAATTTTCAAATATTTTGGTACTGTAATTTATTAATGTAAGATATATTATAAGCATTTTTAGAGGGGGTTCTAAGTATTCAGGGATTCTAGCTATATACGGGGGAGGCGTGTGGTATGCTTCCCCCCTATGGGTGTCCACTGTATTTATTACACTAGTCCTTCAGTAATCTGACCTCAGTATTATTTGGAGGGTCCTCAGCAAGGCAGTTATAAAATATGTATAATTCACAAAAATTTTAAGAAAACTTGCTTGGCTGGTTAACCCTGTGAGGGTGGAAAGAGTTGTTGGTCATGTGCCTTCAGGCATAAGCAGGCTCAGAAAGGGTTATTGCTGGGAAGGAGTTTCATGGAAGTTGTTTGTAGGATAGGCAGGCACTTGACTTCTTGAGGGCTTTCAAAACTGCCCTCTCTCCTTTTATGCTGTTAAACGATTATTTGTTCCGACACGTAATACAAACCCCTCAGTCCTTTACATAAGGAATTACTATTCAGCGCCAGCTGGACCGGTCGTAAGATTTCTAACAAGGTAGTTCGGTAGTAACTGCTTGTCCGATAGTCAGGAGTCCCACCCGACTGGAGGTAAACATACCACTTTGCTTTCGACCGCCGTTGGGTGTAGACGTGTGTTCGCCTCTCTGCCTGCCTCTGTCGTGAGATTTTCGTTGATGTCAACAATTGAGCTACGTACTTCTGCGCTTTTTCTTGTTGTATTACTAGTGTGTGTGCACTGTAAGTACTTATTATTCTTTTTGTTATTTTTTGTGGTTTTGCATCGCTGGAGTCATGCAAGCCCACGAAGTGGAGAAGCCCCCTCGCCCCCCCTCCAACCGGAGAGTCTGCCCTGGAGTGGAGGGCCGTAAGTGTGAGGCATTCAGGTCCAGCGATGCGGTGGATCCTCATTTATTGTGTACGTGGTGCCGAGGGCGTGAATGCTCTCGGGCCGTACCATGTGATTGTTGTATCTCCTGTTCGGAGGAGCAGTGAGAGTTCTATGAGAAGAGGAGGAAACCACGTAAAGTCGCCAAGGTGTCGTCGGAAAGCTCTCCCTCGATACCTCTGATGACTTGACACGTCTTCCTTCCTCCCTCCTAGCCAGCTCCCGCGTATGGCTCTCTCTCCTTCGGGGGACTTATCCCGTTCTGCCTCTTCGTTCAATCTGTTGAGCGTAGAGAAAGGAGCGCGACACCCCGACCTGGAGTTGTACTCGGGGTCTTTGGTCCGTTCAGGGTCGGATCTATCCCCCTCTGAGCGAACAGGAACCTCCCCCCCTCCCCATTAACCCGACTGTTGCTTCCCCAGGTGTGTCTGCCTCCACGGGTGGAGACCTTCAGCAGGTGTGGCACTCATTGAGTCTTCCGGGCACTCCCAGTATCCAGGGGCTGTTACAACATCTGGCTGTGGCCCCAGTGACTCATGGGGTGGTGACAATGACCACCCCCCACTCTCTCAACAACAGGATATGCCGCACCTGGTGTTACACACAGCATGTGACATCGGTAACCCCTTCAGCCGCTGTACAAGCCCCGCTGACTTACATGCCGCGGAAGGAGATGGTTCCTCCACCGCCTGGGTATGTTGTCCTCCCCCCATCCCCCGACTTTGAGTGTCCGAAGAGCTCCTCACTTGACCGCACACCGGTTCCTGTGGCTGTTCCTGCCCATGGTAGTGCTGCTCCTTCCACAGGTTCCTCCGGACAGGTGCAGTTGGGCCGTGTTGCTACCGCAACTGCCCCAGCTCCGTCCTGAATGGAGGACCTGTAGGTTGTCCTGAGGAAGTTGGCAAAGAAGAAGTCCAGGAAGAAGAAGAAGATGTCGTCGTCTTCTCCGTTGTCTTCTGCCGCCTCTTCCCCTTTGACTTCCAAGGCCCCCCAG
The DNA here is from genome assembly GCF_015104395.2 of Macrobrachium nipponense. NCBI lineage: Eukaryota > Metazoa > Arthropoda > Malacostraca > Decapoda > Palaemonidae > Macrobrachium > Macrobrachium nipponense. The sequence continues at coordinate 67,490,908 of NC_061108.1, read as the reverse complement.
CCGAGGAAGAAGAAGGTGCTCCCCCCCCAACGAAGTCTTGCACAGAGACTTAGGTGGGTCTTCCGCTGGTCCTCCTGTTCCTTCGGGAACGGGGCTCGTCTCTCCTTCCCCAGGGAAGGAGGCGGGGACCGTAGGGGTACCAGCCGTAGCTCCTGGCTCCAGAGGTTCCACCTCCGAACCAGGAACCGTCTTGCGAGCGTCACCGAGTGTATAGTCACCTACCAGTGACCATGCAGCCAGTGACAAGAGTCACTCAGGTGACTCTCGCCAGGCTGGCGATCGCTCTCGTGACAATCCCCTGGTTCCCAGGGTTGACGTGATGGTCCCACCAGACCGTTCATGGGTTGAGGCTGGGAATACGTCCCCCATGTCACCAGCTGTGGACCTGGTACCGTGGCACATCAAGAGGACGGTGCGCGCTCTCACCGCGTCAGTGGATACTACCAGTCACCCAACCATCGCTCCCACCATGACCGGACGGCTTGCATGACTGGTAGCAGCTCTCCTGATGCACGAGATTGATGCTCCTGTCCTCGGTCCAGTGCTTCTCCTCACGGAGACCGCTGGTCCAGACCTGCAGCTCGATCGCCACCGTGGGTTGGCGATTGCCTGCAGTCCTCCCAGCCCACTGGCTCCGCTGGTAGGCAGGGTAGGAGCGTCAGGTCTACCTCACCTGTCCCTTCAACCTCCTTGGGCTACACTGGGAGGAGCGAGGTGAGCAAGGGTGACCGCGAGGAGCGCGCTCCTCACGGTCCCGCCATGAAAGCCTACGACCCTGGCTCGGTCCTTGGACCTAGCAGGTCGTACGTGCAAGTGGTTGGAGGGGACCACGAGGGGTCTGGCGAGGTTCTTCCTCCTGAAGGAAGAGTGTCTCGAGAGGTGATCAGCCTGGATGGATCTGACGGTCCATCGCCTCAGGCGCGATCACCCCCCGAGATACAGAGGTGCTTCGAAGAGGTCATCGCGCTGATTCGTCAGCACAACAACCTAGGGGAAGGATTGGTGGTTGCTCCCTCCGAACCTCCATCGAGGTTGGAGTCGTTCTGGGGACTCAAGAAGGAACCCAGAGCAAAGGTGGGTTTACCCCGGTCCACCTTGGCCGACGGTGTGCTGGGCAAGGTGAACGCTCTCATCTCCGGACAGGAGGGTTCGCTTAGGTCCAGCAGGTCGGACAAGCTGCTTCCCCATCCTCTGCCTTGCTAGCGACGTTTCTACGTGCCATCAGTGGACCCGTTGCTGACCAAGCAGGTTGACCCGGAGATAGCAAGAGGCATTGGCCCTGGAAGCGACTGCCATGGCAGCATTCCAGTCAGTCTCCTGGCTGGATCTGTGGTCCCTCATGGTATCCAGAGTCGCAGCCTCCTTGGGAGCTATCGTTCCCAAGGAAGACTCGGCGTTTGGGAGAGTCTGCCAGTCTGGAGGTAGGGCCATCTCCTACCTCGCCCACCAGACGGCCAACCTGTGGCCCAACCTGGCCCTGAGACGACGGGACTCTGTCCTGGCTCGGGTAACCAGAGCGGCTGGTCGAGAGGTAACACTGAGTCTATGGAATGGACTGTTGGTAGACGCTGCGGTGGAAAAGCGTCGCACTGAGGATAGTGACCGCCTGGTACACCAGGCAGTCTCGAAGGCTTCTGGGCAGTCTCGAGCAACTGCGGCCAAGCCTTGGAGCTTGGCTAGCTCTTCCCCCGCTTCCAAGACGCTAGCACCGTCGAGGACGCGAGGAAAGACCCAGGCTTCGTCTTCCACTTCGAGGAGTGAGTGTCAGCCCTCCTCCCAAGCCTCCTGCACCCGTGGGAGACCTGCTAAGCTGAAGGGGAAGAGAGGGAAACGCTAGGGACGGCGTTCCCCCTCACCTGCTGCCAAAATTGGGGGGGAGGTGCCTGGCTAGCCATTGGGCAACTTGGCAGTGCTACAGAGCAGAGACCTGGGTAGTGGATGTTCTTCGGGAGGGATATCTACTACCCTTCGAGTCGCGGCCACCCTTCGCTTCGCACCCTGTCCACCTTCAGATGTACGTTCCCGGTTCTGCCAGGGACGTAGCACTACAAGAAGTCAAGACCATGCTGAGCAAACAAGTTGTGGAGATCATACGATATTAGTCACCTTGTTTCTACAGCCGACTCTTCCTAGTGGGAAAGTCTTCAGGGGGCTGGAGACCGGTGATAGATCTCTCTCCCTTGAACCGATTCGTTCGTCAGACTCGGTTCACGATGGAAACAGCACGCTCAGTGCTTGATTCCAGCAGGGAGAATGATTTCATGCTTTCGGTGGACCTGAAGGATGCGTATTTCCAAATACCCATCCATCAGTCCTCCAGGAAGTACCTCCGCTTTATCCTCGATGGGACGGTGTACCAATTCAGGGCACTTTGTTTCGGTCTCTCAACTGCCCCACAGGTGTTCACACGAGTGTTCACTCTGGTGTCGGCTTGGACCCATTCGGTCGGGATATGTCTGATAAGGTATCTCGACGATTGGCTGGCGCTCGCAGTTGCTACAGGACAGAGATCGACTCCTTGACTTATGCCGCGATCTGGGGATTGTGGTGAATGTCGAGAAGTCAGATCTCGAGCCCAAGCAGAGGATAAAGTACCTGGGTATGCTGATCGATTTGGTAGCAGCACGAGTCTTCCCTACAGACTCGCGGATCAGCAGGTTCAGGGAGGCAGCCAGATGGTTCCTGTCTCAACAGGAACAGTCAGCTCAGCAGTGGCAAGTCGTGATCAGTCACCTATCGTCACTGGAGAAGTCCCCCACGGGCATTTTCACCTGTGGTCTCTTCAGTGGAGACTAAAGGAGTGCTGGTCACAGGCACGGGATAAACAGTACTTCCTGGTTCCTCTCACGGAGGAAGTAAGGACCAGTGGCTAGACCACAGGAACCTCTTAATAGGAGTGCCCCTGCTCACTCCCTCTCCGGAGATGCTTCTGTTCTCAGACGCATCGACTGAGGATTGGGGTTCACACCTGGAAGAGTTGCTGGTTGCAGGAGTGTGGAACCATCACGACAGGCACCTTCACATCAACTTCCTGGAACTCAAGACTGCGTTCCTCGCACTCCAAGATTTCCGGGAACAATTGATGGGACGCTCAGTGGTGTTGATGAGCGACAACACCACGGTAGTGGCATACGTCAACAAACACGGGGGCCTAGTGTCCTTCCCGTTGCACATGTTGATGATGCAGGTGCATGAGTGGGCCGTAGCTCATTCGGTAGAGCTGTCAGCCAGATACATTCCAGGCAAGAGGAATGTAGTGGCAGTCAAGCTCAGCCACCAGAATCAGGTGATTGGAACCGAATGGTCTCTACACCCAGACGTGGCGGAAAGGCTCTTCAACCTGTGGGGGCATCCAGATGCGGATCTATTTGCCACCTGGCACAACAGAAAACTCCAGGTTTTCTTCTCAGTTGTGCCAGACCTATGGGCAGCTGCAGAGGATGCGTTCCAACACCCGTGGGACAACCTCTTCGTGTACGCTTTTTTCCTCCGTTCTGCCTGATTCACAAGGTGATCAGCAGAGTGTTGATCACCAGCAATCTTCGGATGATTCTGGTAGCACCCTGGGGCCATTTGGTATCTGGACCTGCTGGCTCTTCTCTTGGAGGCACCGCAAGAGATTCCCCCATGGCACAACCTGCTGTGCCAACCGCACGTAGAACGGTACCACCAAGCAGTTCATTCCCTGTGTCTTCACGGCTGGCGGTTATCCACCATCTCTTGCGAGCGAGAGGCTTTTCTCGCCGAGCAGCAACAGAGATGGCTGGTTACCTCAGACAGTCCTCTGCAGCAGTATACCAGGGGAAAGTGGTCCGTCTTCTGTGGTTGGTGTCATAGACGGGGTCTCTCTCCGCTCAGAGAGCGGGTAGCGGATTTCCTCATCTTTCTTTGCCGAGAGAAGCTCCTCTCTGCTTCCGCAGTTGAAGGCTACAGAGCCGCCCTGGCCCTAGTCAAACTGCGAGGAGTTGATATTTCCACCTCCATGGGAATATCACTCCTAATGAGGAGCTTCGAGAGGTCTTGCCCACCCAGGGAACTCAGGCCCTTGGGGTGGGATGTGACTCGTCCTTAGGAGGTTGACTCGCAGACCCTACGAGCCGCTCCGAGAGTCGTCAGACAGGGATCTGACCCTCGAGACCGTCTTTCTGATGGCCCTGGCATCGGCGAAGAGAGTAGGAGAACTCCACGGTCTTTCCTTCAATGTTAAACACTCTAGGGGATGGGGATTAGTTACGCACGATTTTGTGCTGGACTGTAGCAAAGACTCAGAACCCTTCGGTCCTTGACGCCAGGTTCGAGTCCTTCATGATCCCCCTCCCTGGAAAACTTCACCGATAATGATGCGGATGAGATGCTGCTTTGTCCTGTGAGGGTGCTACGGCGCCCAGCCTACCTTCGACCACTTTTCTAGTCAAAACCCACCGATAGATGGCGGTGAACTGCGACTGGACAGCGGAAGAATACAAGCAAGATGGCGGCTAAACGAAAACAACTAACACTGTTTTCTCGGCCCTATTTTGGAAATTCGTGAATTAGTTTCTGCATGGTGTAACGGCACTGCGTGCCTTATCCACATTTTTAATGATTCTTGTCAAGCTCGTTTGTTCTGGCAAGAAAATATGGCATCTATCTGGAGAAAACTCGACACCTCAGGCCTGAGTGTTGACACCTCTTCGTTAGCACCGGGGTTACCAAGAAAGAAGTGTCCAAGAACACTATTTCTTTCTGGCTTCATGAGGTAATCCGGAAGGTGTACGACTCAGACAGGAGTGCCGACACCAGTACCCTTTGTCCGAGAGCCCACGAAGTCAGAGGCATTGGTCCAACCCTTGCATTCCGCAAGAACTTGTCCGTGGCATAGGTACTGAAGGCAGGGGTTTGGGCCAACCAGACCACCTTCACCTTCTACCTTCGGGATATTGCCCACAGGTCCTTGGACACTTTTTCCTTGGGACCCGTGGTGGCTGCTCAACAAGTTGCGTAGCTTACCCAGCTTCTTTACTGGACAAGGTAGCATCTCATCCTTGTGTGACTGCATGAATGGAGAGTGAGTGAGAGTGTGACTGGCTTCTCTTCTTTTTTAACTTCCCTCTCCCTGCGGGCAGAGGGTAGCGGTTGTCACCACGCTGGACAGGATGACGATGCAGGTAAGCTACGTAACCGAGCCCCATTCTATTCCTTTCATTAGGGATAGAAGCATTTGTCCATCCCCTCCCTAACAAGGGGGGAAGCGGACACCAGTGAGAGACAAACCAAGACTTTATTTTTGGCTCTTCCACAGGACCTAGTTCTTGCTTGCCATTCATAAGAGGCACGCTTGCCTCCCTCATATGAATTGGTCCAGAGGTCTGACCACTGACCTTGCAGTGCACACTCCAATCAGTTGGACAGAGGCTAGGTT